>NC_052170.1:25355802-25373302 GCF_902713615.1 Scyliorhinus canicula | reverse complement strand
TATATATGTGTGTGTCTATGTGTGAGTGTGTGTCTATATGTGAATGCGTATATATGTGTGTGTCTATGTGTGAGTGTGTGTCTATGTGTGAGTGTGTGTCTATATGTGAGTGTGTGTCTATATGTGAATACGTATATATGTGTGTGTCTATGTGTGAGTGTGTGTCTATATGTGAGTGTGTGTCTATATGTGAGTGTGTGTCTATATGTGAATGCGTATATATGTGTGTGTCTATGTGTGAGTGTGTGTCTATATGTGAGTGTGTGTCTATATGTGAGTGTGTGTCTATATGTGAGTGTGTGTCTATATGTGAGTGTGTGTCTATATGTGAGTGTGTGTGTCTATATGTGAATGCGTATATATGTGTGTGTGTCTATATGTGAGTGTGTGTGTCTATATGTGAGTGTGTGTGTCTATATGTGAGTGTGTGTGTCTATATGTGAGTGTGTGTGTCTATATGTGAGTGTATGTGTCTATATGTGAGTATGTGTCTATATGTGAGTGTGTGTGTCTATATGTGAGTATGTGTCTATATGTGAGTGTGTGTGTCTATATGTGAGTGTGTGTGTCTATATGTGAGTGTGTGTGTCTATATGTGAGTGTGTGTGTCTATATGTGAGTGTGTGTCTATATGTGAATGTGTATATATGTGAGTGTGTGTCTATATGTGAGTGTGTGTCTATATGTGAATGTGTATATATGTGTGTGTCTATGTGTGAGTGTGTGTCTATATGTGACTGTGTGTCTATATGTGAGTGTGTGTCTATATGTGAATGCGTATATATGTGTGTGTCTATGTGTGAGTGTGTGTCTATATGTGAGTGTGTGTCTATATGTGAGTGTGTGTCTATATGTGAGTGTGTGTCTATATGTGAGTGTGTGTCTATATGTGAATGCGTATATATGTGTGTGTCTATATGTGAGTGTGTGTCTATATGTGAGTGTGTGTCTATATGTGAGTGTGTGTCTATATGTGAATGCGTATATATGTGTGTGTCTATATGTGAGTGTGTGTCTATATGTGAGTGTGTGTCTATATGTGAGTGTGTGTGTCTATATGTGAATGCGTATATATGTGTGTGTCTATATGTGAGTGTGTGTGTCTATATGTGAGTGTGTGTGTCTATATGTGAGTGTGTGTGTCTATGTGAGTGTGTGTGTCTATATGTGAATGCGTATATGTGTGTGTGTCTATATGTGAGTGTGTGTGTCTATATGTGAGTGTGTGTCTATATGTCAATGCATATACATGTGTGTGTCTATGTGTGAGTGTGTGTGTCTATATGTGAGTGTGTGTGTCTATATGTGAGTGTGTGTCTATATGTGAATGCGTATATATGTGTGTGTCTATGTGTGAGTGTGTGTCTATATGTGAGTGTGTGTCTATATGTGAGTGTGTGTCTATATGTGAATGCGTATATATGTGTGTGTCTATGTGTGAGTGTGTGTCTATATGTGAGTGTGTGTCTATATGTGAATGCGTATATATGTGTGTGTCTATATGTGAGTGTGTGTCTATATGTGAGTGTGTGTCTATATGTGAGTGTGTGTGTCTATATGTGAATGCGTATACATGTGTGTGTCTATATGTGAGTGTGTGTGTCTATATGTGAGTATGTGTCTATGTGAGTGTGTGTGTCTATATGTGAGTATGTGTCTATATGTGAGTGTGTGTGTCTATATGTGAGTATGTGTCTATATGTGAGTGTGTGTGTCTATATGTGAGTGTGTGTGTCTATATGTGAGTATGTGTCTATATGTGAGTGTGTGTGTCTATATGTGAGTGTGTGTGTCTATATGTGAGTGTGTGTGTCTATATGTGAGTGTGTGTGTCTATATGTGAATGTGTATATATGTGTGTGTCTATATGCGAGTGTGGGTCTATATGTGAGTGTGTGTGTCTATATGTGAGTGTGTGTGTCTATATGTGAGTATGTGTCTATATGTGAGTGTGTGTGTCTATATGTGAGTGTGTGTGTCTATATGTGAGTGTGTGTGTCTATATGTGAGTGTGTGTGTCTATATGTGAGTGTGTGTGTCTATATGTGAGTGTGTGTGTCTATATGTGAGTATGTGTCTATATGTGAGTGTGTGTGTCTATATGTGAGTATGTGTCTATATGTGAGTGTGTGTGTCTATATGTGAGTGTGTGTGTCTATATGTGAGTGTGTGTGTCTATATGTGAGTGTGTGTCTATATGTGAGTGTGTGTGTCTATATGTGAGTGTGTGTGTCTATATGTGAGTGTGTGTGTCTATATGTGAATGTGTGTGTCTATATGTGAGTGCGTGTGTCTATATGTGAGTGCGTGTGTCTATATGTGAGTGTGTGTGTCTATATGTGAGTGTGTGTGTCTATATGTGAGTGTGTGTGTCTATATGTGAATGTGTATATATGTGTGTGTCTATATGTGAGTGTGTGTCTATATGCGAGTGTGGGTCTATACGCGAGTGTGGGTCTATACGTGAGTGTGTGTGTCTATATGTGAGTGTGTGTGTCTATATGCGAGTGTGGGTCTATATGCGAGTGTGGGTCTATATGTGAGTGTGTGTGTCTATATGTGAGTGTGTGTGTCTATATGTGAGTGTGTGTGTCTATATGTGAATGTGTATATATGTGCGTGTCTATATGTGAGTGTGTGTCTATATGTGTGTGTGTCCACATGTGTGTGTCTACGTGTGTGTATATGTGTGTATATATGTGAGTGTGTATATGTGTGTGTATATATGTGAGTGTATATATGTGAGTGTGTATATGTGTGTATATATGTGAGTGTGTATATGTGTGTGTATATATGTGAGTGTATATATGTGAGTGTGTATATGTGTGTGTATATATGGAGTGTGTATATGTGTATATGTGAGTGTATATGTGTGTGTATATATGTGAGTGTGTATATGTGTGTGTGTATATGTGTGTATATGTGTGTGTGTATATGTGTGTGTATATATGTGAGTGTGTATATGTGTGTGTATATATGTGAGTGTGTATATGTGTGTGTATATATGTGAGTGTGTATATGTGTGTGTATATATGTGAGTGTGTATATGTGTGTATATATGTGAGTGTGTATATGTGTGTGTATATATGTGAGTGTGTATATGTGTGTATATATGTGAGTGTGTATATGTGTGTGTATATATGTGAGTGTGTATATGTGTGTGTATATAGGAGTGTGTATATGTGTGTATATATGTGAGTGTGTATATGTGTGTGTATATATGTGAGTGTGTATATGTGTGTGTATATATGTGAGTGTGTATATGTGTGTGTATATATGTGAGTGTGTATATGTGTGTGTATATATGTGTGTGTGTATATATGTGTGTGTGTATATATGTGAGTGTGTATATGTGTGTGTATATATGTGAGTGTGTATATGTGTGTGTGTATATGTGTGTGTATATATGTGTGTGTGTATATATGTGAGTGTGTATATGTGTGTGTATATATATGAGTGTGTATATATATGTGTGTGTATATATGTGAGTGTGTATATGTGTGTGTATATATGTGAGTGTGTATATATGTGAGTGTGTATATGTGTGTGTATATATGTGAGTGTGTATATGTGTGTGTATATATGTGAGTGTGTATATATGTGAGTGTGTATATGTGTGTGTATATATGTGAGTGTGTATATGTGTGTGTATATGTGAGTGTGTATATGTGTGTGTATATATGTGAGTGTGTATATGTGTGTGTATATATGTGAGTGTATATATGTGAGTGTGTATATGTGTGTATATATGTGAGTGTGTATATGTGTGTGTATATATGTGAGTGTGTATATATGTGAGTGTGTATATGTGAGTGTGTATATGTGTGTGTATATATGTGAGTGTGTATATATGTGAGTGTGTATATATGTGAGTGTGTATATGTGTGTGTATATATGTGAGTGTGTATATATGTGAGTGTGTATATGTGTGTGTATATATGTGAGTGTGTATATGTGTGTGTATATATGTGAGTGTGTATATATGTGTGTGTATATATGTGTGTGTGTATATGTGTGTGTATATATGTGAGTGTGTATATGTGTGAGTATATATGTGAGTGTGTATATGTGTGTGTATATATGTGAGTGTGTATATGTGTGTATATGTGAGTGTGTATATGTGTGTGTATATATGAGTGTGTATATGTGTGTGTATATATGTGTGTGTGTATATATGTGAGTGTGTATATGTGTGTGTATATATGTGTGTGTGTATATATATGTGAGTGTGTATATATGTGAGTGTGTATATGTGTGTGTATATATATATATATGAGTGTGTATATATATGTGAGTGTGTGTGTATATATGTGAGTGTGTATATGTGTGTGTATATATATATGTGTGTGTATATATGTGAGTGTGTATATGTGTGTGTATATATGTGAGTGTGTATATGTGTGTGTATATATGTGAGTGTGTGTGTATATATGTGAGTGTGTATATGTGTGTGTATATATATATGTGTGTGTATATATGTGTGTGTATATATATATGTGTGTGTATATGTGTGTGTGTATATGTGTGTGTATATATGTGAGTGTGTATATGTGTGTGTATATATGTGAGTGTGTATATGTTTTTACAAATTGTGAGCGTCACTGGCTAGGCCAGTATTTATTGCCCATCCCTAATTGCCCTTCAGTAGGTGGGGGTGAGCCGCTTTCTTGACTGACTGAAGTCCATTAGATGTAGGTACATCCGCTGTGCTGTTAGGGAGGGAGTTCCAGGATGTTACCCCAGCGACAGTGAAGGAACGGCCGATATATTTCCCAGTCAGGGTGGTGGGATTCCCAGGTATCTGCTGCTCTTGTCCTTCTAGATGGTAGTGGCCGTATGTTGGGAAGGTGCTGCCTAAGGAACCTTGGTGAGTTGCTGCAGTGAATCTTGTAGATGGTACACACGGCTGCCCCTGTGCGTCAGTGGTGGAGGGAGTGAATGTTTGTGGAAGGGGAGCAATCAAGCGGGGCTGCTTTGTCCTGGATGGTGTTGAGCTTTTTGAGTGTTGGAGCTGCGCTCATCCAGGCAAGTGGGGAGTATTCCATCACATGCCCGACTCACACCCTGAATGGGGCTGGTTTAGCACAGTGGGCTAAACAGCTGGCTTGTAATGCAGAGCAAGGCCAGCAGCGCGGGTTCAATAAGTGATTATTATTATTACTTGAACACAGAAAGAAGTCTTACAACACCAGGTTAAAGTCCAACAGGGTTATTTAGAATCACTAGCTTTTGGAGCGCAGCTCCTTCCTCAGGTGAATGACTTCACTGTTGGACTTTAACCTGGTGTTGTAAGACTTCTTACTGTGCTCACCCCAGTCCAACGCCGGCATCTCCACATCATAGCTCCTGATTTGTGCCTTGTAGATGGTGGACAGGATTTGGAGGGTTAGGAGGTGAGTTGGACTGGGGTGAGCCTTTGACCTGCCCTGGTAGCCACAGTATTAATGTGGCTGGGTCCAGTCCAGTTTCTGATCAATGCTAACCCCCAGGATGTTAATTGTAGGGGATTGAACGTAGGTAATGCCATTGAATGTTAAGGGGCAATGGTTAGATCTCTCTTGTAGGAAATGGTCATTGCCTGGCACTTGTATGGCACGAATGTAAGTTGCCACTTGTCAGCTGCATTTGGACATGGGCTGCTTCATTATCTGAGGAACATAGAACATACAGTGCAGAAGGAGGCCATTCAGCCCATTGAGTCTGCACCGACCCACTTCAGCCCTCACCAACACCCCATCCCTGCAACCCAATAACCCCTCCTCATCGTTTTGGTCACTAAGGGCAATTCATCACGGCCAATCCACCTAACCTGCACGTCTTTGGACTGTGGGAGGAAACCGGAGCACCCGGAGGAAACTCACGCACACACGGGGAGAACGTGTAGACTCCGCACAGACAGTGACCCGGCGGGGAATCGAACCTAGGACCCTGGCGCTGTGAAGCAACTGTGCTAATCACTTGTGCTGCCCAAAGTAGTCGTGAATGGTGCTGAGCATTGTGCAGTCATCCACAAACATCCCCACTTCTGACTTTTTGATGGAAGGGAGGTCATTGATGAAGCAGCTGGAGATGGCTGGGCCAAGGACACTACCCTGAGGAACTCCTGCAGTGATGCAACAGGACTGAGATTATTGACCTCCAACCACCTCTGTGTGTATATATATATATATACATATATGCGTGTGTATATGTGTGTCTGTGTGCTGTATATGTGTGTGTAAGTTTGTATGTCTCTATATGTGTAAGTGTACATATATGTGTCTGTGAATATGTGTCTCTGTATGTGTGTGTATATATGTGTATGTCTATATGTGTGCACATATGTGTATATATATGTGTGAGTACAAATATATATGTATATATGTGAGTAAATGTGTATGTATGTGTGGATATATTTCTCTGTGTATATGTGTGTCAGTATATATGTATGTGTGACTATGTATGTGTGTGTGAGTGTATATAAGTGTCTCTGTGTATACATGTGTGTGAGTGTATATAAGTGTGTCTGGATATATCATATAATTCATAGAATTTACAGTGCTATTCGGCCCATCAAGTCTGCACCGGATCCTGGAAAGAGCACCCGACCCAAGCCCACACCTCCACCCTACCCCCATAACCCCACCCAACACTAAGGGCAATTTTGGACACTATGGGGCAATTTATCATGGCCAATCCACCTAACCTGCACATCTTTGGACTGTGGGAGGAAACCGGAGCACCCGGAGGAAACCCACGCACACACGGGCAGACTCCGCACAGACAGTGACCCAAGCCGGAATCGAACCTGGGACCCTGGAGCTGTGAAGCGATTGTGCTATCCACAATGCTACGTGTGTGTGTGTATGAGTGTTGTGTGTGTGTCAGTGTATATTTGTGTGTGTGTGAGTCTATATAAGTGTGTCAGTGTATATATGTGTGTGAGTGTATATAAGTGTGTCTGGATATATAAGTGTGTCAGTGTATATATGTGTGTGTGTGCATATAAGTGTGTTACAGAGATTACAATGGGATGAGAGAAGAACTAGCTAAGGTAGACTGGGAGCTAAGACTTTATGGTGGAACAGTTGAGGAACAATGGAGAACCTTCCAAGCGATTTTTCACAGTGCTCAGCAAAGGTTTATACCAACAAAAAGGAAGGACGGAAGAAAGAGGGAAAATCGACCATGGATATCTAAGGAAATAAGGGAGAGTATCAAATTGAAGGAAAAAGCATATAAAGTGGCAAAGATTGCTGGGAGATTAGAGGACTGGGAAATCTTTAGGGGGCAACAGAAAGCTACTAAAAAAGCTATAAAGAAGAGCAAGATAGAGTATGAGAGTAAACTTGCTCAGAATATAAAAACAGACAGTAAAAGTTTTTACAAATATATAAGACAAAAAAGAGTGGCTAAGGTAAATATTGGTCCTTTAGAGGATGAGAAGGGAGTTTTAATAATGGGAGATGAGGAAATGGCTGAGGAACTGAACAGGCTTTTTGGGTCGGTCTTCACAGTGGAAGACACAAATAACATGCCAGCGACTGATAGAAATGAGGCTATGACAGGTGAGGACCTTGAGAGGATTGTTATCACTAAGGAGGGAGTGATGGGCAAGCTAATGGGGCTAAAGGTAGACAAGTCTCCTGGCCCTGATGGAATGCATCCCAGAGTGCTAAAAGAGATGGCTAGGGAAATTGCAGATGCACTAGTGATAATTTACCGAAATTCACTAGGCTCTGGGGTGGTCCCGGTGGATTGGAAATTAGCAAACGTGACGCCACTGTTTAAAAAAGTAGGCAGAAAGCAGGAAATTATAGGCCAGTGAGCTTAACTTCGGTAGTAGGGAAGATGCTGGAATCTATCATCAAGGAAGAAATAGCGAGGCATCTGGATAGAAATTGTCCCATTGGGCAGACGCAGCATGGGTTCGTAAAGGCAGGTCATGCCTAACTAATTTAGTGGAATTTTTTGAGGACATTACCAGTGCAGTAGATAACGGGGAGCCGATGGATGTGGTATATCTGGATTTCCAGAAAGCCTTTGGCAAGGTACCACACAAAAGGTTGCTGCATAAGATAAAGATGCATGGCATTAAGGATAAAGTAGTAGCATGGATAGAGGATTGGTTAATTAATAGAAAGCAAAGAGTTGGGATAAATGGGTGTTTCTCTGGTTGGCAATCAGTAGCTAGTGGTGTCCCTCAGGGATCCGTGTTGGGCCCACAATTGTTCACAATTTACATAGATGATTTGGAGTTGGGGACCAAGGGCAATGTGTCCAAGTTTGCAGATGACACTAAGATGAGTGGTAAAGCGAAAAGTGCAGAGGATGCTGGAAGTCTGCAGAGGGATTTGGATAGGTTAAGTGAATGGGCTAGGGTCTGGCAGATGGAATACAATGTTGACAAATGTGAGGTTATCCATTTTGGTAGGAATAACAGCAAACGGGATTATTATTTAGACGATACAATATTAAAGCATGCCGCTGTTCAGAGAGACTTGGGTGTGCTAGTGCATGAGTCACAGAAGGTTGGTTTACATGTGCAACAGGTGATTAAGAAGGCAAATGGAATTTTTTCCTTCATTGCTAGAGGGATGGAGTTTAAGACTAGGGAGGTTATGTTGCAATTGTATATGGTGTTAGTGCGGCCACACCTGGAGTATTGTGTTCAGTTTTGGTCTCCTTACTTGAGAAAGGACGTACTGGCGCTGGAGGGTGTGCAGAGGAGATTCACTAGGTTAATCCCAGAGCTGAAGGGGTTGGATTATGAGGAGAGGTTGAGTAGACTGGGACTGTACTCGTTGGAATTTAGAAGGATGAGGGGGGATCTTATAGAAACATTTAAAATTATGAAGGGAATAGATAGGATAGATGCGGGCAGGTTGTTTCCACTGGCGGGTGACAGCAGAACTAGGGGACATAGCCTCAAAATAAGGGGAAGTAGATTTAGGACTGAGTTTAGGAGGAACTTCTTCACCCAAAGGGTTGTGAATCTATGGAATTCCTTGCCCAGTGAAACAGTTGAGGCCCCTTCATTACATGTTTTTAAGGCAAAGATAGATAGTTTTTGAAGAATAAAGGGATTAAGGGTTATGGTGTTCGGGCCGGAAAGTGGAGCTGAGTCCACAAAAGATCAGCCATGATCTCATTGAATGGCGGAGCAGGCTCGAGGGGCCAGATGGCCTACTCCTGCTCCTAGTTCTTATGTTCTTATGTTCTTATATATGTGTGTGTATATAAGTGTGTCAGTGTATGTGTGTGTGTGTGTGTATAAGTGTTGTGTGTGTGTGAGTGTACATTTGTGTGTGAGTGTATATACGTGTGTGTGTGTATAAGTGTGTTAGTGTATACGTGTGTGTGTGTATAAGTGTTGTGTGTGCCTGTGTATATCTGATCTGCCTCAATAAATACATTACCCTGTGTAACTGCTTCAAAGAGAGTGGAAACATTGTTAAACTCTCACTACCCCACCTCCACCAGGATTAGAAACAGGTAATGAGGGAGTCACTCCGCTCGGGTTAATGAGGGAGTCACTCCCCTCGGGTTAATGAGGGAGTCTCCCCTTACCCCGAGTTTGGAGAGGGAGAGGGGATCACTGGGGTTGGGGAGGGGATCACTGGGGTTGGGGAGGGGGATCATTGGGGTTGGGGAGGGGGTCACGGGTTGGGGAGGGGGATCACTGGGGTTGGGGAGGGGGATTCATTGGGGTTGGGGAGGGGGATCACTGGGGTTGGGGAGGGGGATCACTGGGGTTGGGGAGGGGGTCACGGGTTGGGGAGGGCGATCACTGGGGTTGGGGAGGGGGATCACTGGGGTTGGGGAGGGGGATCACTGGGGTTGGGGAGGGGAACATTGGGGTTGGGGAGGGGGATCATTGGGGTTGGGGAGGGGGATCACTGGGGTTGGGGAGGGGGATCACTGGGGTTGGGGAGGGGGATCATTGGGGTTGGGTAGGGGGATCATTGGGGACCTTGCCCCTCTCCCTGGGGGTAGGAGCAGCTGAGTGGGGAGATGGACGGGGCTGTGTTTAGTCCAGGGCCCCTCCTCTCTCTGGGGAGAGGGTTTGCAGAGGGACAGGGCGAGACAGCTGTCAGTGAGTTGGAGTTTGAGTTGCTGAGTGTGAGAATGGAAAGGTTTACTTACTGTCAGCACAGCGTCAGCAGCAGGAAGTGCGAGCGGGAGCAGGGGCTGCTCTCACTGCCAGTCACAACATTGCCAGGGCCGCCCTCAATTTGCTCTTTGATCTCTCCCCGTCACCTTCCCTCACTCTCTCTATCACTGCCATGCCCTCCGCAGCACCCTCGGTTCGCTCGCTTTCTTTTCCTCCCCCTTGCCGACGTTCTTTGTATTTCTTTCTCTCTGTCTGTCTGACCCTCTCTCCCTCTACCCCCCTGCCCCTTTTCGCACTCTCTCTCTCACTCTCTCTCTCTCTCTCACTCTCCCTCTCTCCTCCCCTCCCCCTCTCTCTCTCTCTCTCTCCCCCTCTCTCTCTCTCTCTCTCTCTCTCTCTATCTCCCTCTCACTCTCCCTCTCGCCCTCCCACCCCCTCTACCTCCCTCCCCCTCCTCCCCTTCCCTCCCAACCCCCTCTCCTACCCTCTCCTGCCCCCTCTCTCCCCCCCCTCCTCCCGTCTGGAAGTTAGCCGCTGAACTCCATTTTTGTGCTTGGAGCTGCCAGTCAGCTTCTCCCCGGCTCCGTCCTCTTAAACCCTCACGTGATCCGACTTTTCTGTGGCAAGTTGCTATAGCGACTCGAGGTCGCCTTGATCCAGTTTGACAATACTCAGGGGGAAGAAAACATTCATTACTCGGTGTAATCTGGTTCCCGCCCATTAGAGGATGTTGGTGAGGGGGGGGGAGGGAGGGGGAGGGAGGAGGACGGGGAGGGAGAGGTGGGTGAGGGGGGAGGGAGGAGGAGGGGAGAGAGGGAGGAGAGGAGGGGGAGGGAGAGGAGGGGGAGGGAGGGGGAGAGGAGGGGAGAGGGTGAGGGGGAGGGAGGAGGGGGAGAGGAGGAGGAGGGAGAGGCGGGGAGGGGGGAGGGAGGAGGGGGAGAGGAGGGGAGGGTGAGGGAGGGAGGAGAAGGTGAGGAGACGGGGAGGGAGGAGGGGAGAAGGTGAGGGGAAGGGGGGAGGGGAGAGGGTGGGGGGAGAGGAGGAAGGGAGATGGTGGGGGAGGCAGGAGGGGGAGAGGAGGAGGAGGTGAGAGAGGAGGGGAGAGGGTGAGGGAGGGAGGGAGGAGAAGGTGAGGGGGAGGGGGCAGAGTGTGGATAGGGTGATGGGAGTGGTGGAGGAGTGGGGAGGGGAGAGGGGGAGAGTGTGGATAGGGGGAGGGGAGGGGGAGAGGAGTGGGGGAGGGGAGAGGACGAGGGGAGGGGGAGAGTGTGGATAGGGGGAGGGGAGTGGGGGAGAGGGGTAGGGGGAGTGTGGATAGGGGGAGGGGAGTGGGGGAGAGGATGAGGGGAGGGGGAGAGTGTGGATAGGGGAAGGGGAGTGGGGGAGGGGAGAGGGGGAGGAGAGAGGGGTAGGGGGAGAGTGTGGATAGGGGGAGGGGAGTGGGGGAGGAGAGAGGGGTAGGGGAGAGTGTGGATGGGGAGGGGAGTGGGGGACGGGTGAGGGGAGTGGGGGAGGAGAAGGGCCAAGAGAGGAGAGAGAGCGGAGGGGAAGAAAGGTGGGGGAAGAAGTTGAAAGTTAAGGGAGAGAAGAGAGGGGAAGTGGGGGAGAAGAAAAGAAAAGGAAAGGACGGGGAGGGAGAGGAGAGGAAAGGGGAGGGAGGAGAGGGGAGGTGGAGGTAGAGAGGGAGGGAGAGGAGAGGGGAAGGAGGAGAGAGGAGGGTAGACGGAGGAGAGGAGTGGGAGAGTGGATGGAGAAAGGGGGAAGGGAGAGTGGAGGAGTTGGGGAGGGAGAGGAAGTGGAGAGGTCGTTGGAGAGGAGAGGGGCGAGAGAGGGGTAGGGAAGAGGGGGGAAGGTGAGGGGGAGGGAAATCCAGTATGGATCGAAAGGGCCCAGTGTGAATCGACAGGGCCCAGTGTGGATCGACAGGGCCCAGTGTGAATCGACAGGGCCCAGTGTGAGTCGACAGGGCCCAGTGTGGGTCGACAGAATCCAGTGTGAATCGACAGGGCCCAGTGTGGGCCGACAGGGCCCAGTATGGATTGACAGGGCCCAGTGTGTATCGACAGGGCCCAGTATGGATCGACAAGGCCCAGTGTGAATCGACAGGGCCCAGTGTGAGTCGACAGAGCCCAGTGTGGGTCGACAGGGCCCAGTGTGGATCGACAGGGCCCAGTGAGGATCGACAGGGCCCAGTGAGGATCGACAGGGCCCAGTGAGGAATGACAGGGCCCAGTGTAGGTCGACAGGGCCCAGTGTGGGTCGCTAGGGCCCAGTGTGAATCGACAGTGCCCAATGTGGGTTGACAGAGCCCAGTGTGAATCGACAGGGCCCAGTGTGGATCGACAGGGCTGAGTGTGAATCGACAGGGCCCAGTGTGTGTCGACAGGGCCCAGTGTGTGTCGACAGGGCCCAGTGTGTGTCGACAGGGCCCAGTGTGGATCGACAGGGCTGAGTGTGAATCGACAGGGCTCAGTGAGGATCGACAGAGCCCAGTGAGGAGCGACAGGGCCCAGTGTGGGTCGACAGGGCCCAGTGTGGGTCGACAGGGCCCAGTGTGGGTCGACAGAGCGCCGTGTCAATCGACAGGGCCCAGTGTGGATTGACAGGGCCCAGTGTAGGTCGACAGGGCCCAGTGTGGGTCGACAGGGCCCAGTGTGGATCGACAGGGCCCAGTGTGGATCGACAGGGCCCAGTGTGTGTCGATAGGGCCCAGTGTGGATCAACAGAGCCCAGTGTGGGTCGACAGGGCCCAGTGTGGATCGACAGGGACAAGTGTGGATCGACAGGGCCCGGTGTGGGTTGACAGGGCACAGTGTGGGTCGACAGGCCCCGTGTGGATCGACAGGGCCGAGTGTGAATCGACAGGGCCCAGTGTGGGTCGACAGGGCCCAGTGTGGGTCGACAGGGCCCAGTGTGAATCGACAGGGCCCAGTGTGGATCGACAGGGCTCAGTCTGGATCGACAGGGCCCAGTGTGTGTCGATAGGGCCCAGTGCGGATCGACAGGGCCTAGTGTAGATCGACAGGGCCCAGTGAGGATCGACAGGGCCCAGTGAGGAACGACAGGGCCCAGTGTGGATCGGCAATGCCCAGTGCAGATCGACAGGGCCCAGTGTGGGTCGACAGGGCCTAGTATGGAGCGACAGGGCCCAGTGAGGATTGACAGTGCCCAGTGCAGATCGACAGGGCCCAGTGTGGGTCAACAGGGCCTAGTGTGGATCGACAGGGCCCAGTGAGGATCGACAGTGCCCAGTGCAGATCGACAGGGCCCAGTGTGGGTCGACAGGGCCTAGTGTGGATCGACAGGGCCCAGTGAGGATCAACAGTGCCCAATGTGGATCGACGGGATGCAGTGAGGATCGACAGGGCCCAGGGAGGATGTACAGGGCCCAGTGTGGATCGACGGGATGCAGTGTGGATCGACAGGGCCCAGTGAGGATCGACAGGGCCCAGTGAGGAACGACAGGGCCCAGTGTGGGTCGACAGGGCCCAGTGTGGGTCGACAGGGCCCAGTGTGGGTCGACAGGGCCCAGTGTGGATCGACAGAGCGCAGTGTGGATCGACAGGGCCCAGTGTGGGTCGACAGGGCCCAGTGTAAGTCGACAGGCCCCAGTGTGGGTCGACAGAGCGCAGTGTGAATCGACAGGGCCCAGTGTGGATCGACAGGGCCCAGTGTAGGTCGACAGGGCCCAGTGTGGGTCGACAGGGCCCAGTGTGGATCGACAGGGCCCAGTGTGTGTCGATAGGGCCCAGTGTAGATTAACAGAGCCCAGTGTGGGTCGACAGGGCCCAGTGTGGATCGACAGGGCCCGGTGTGGATCGACAGGGCCCGGTGTGGGTCGACAGGGCACAGTGTGGGTCGACAGGGCCCAGTGTGGATCGACAGGGCCGAGTGTGAGTCGACAGGGTCCAGTGTGGGTCGACAGGGCCCAGTGTGGATCGACAGGGCCCAGTGTGGATCGACAGGGCTCAGTCTGGATCGACAGGGCCCAGTGTGTGTCGATAGGGCCCAGTGCGGATCGACAGGGCCTAGTGTAGATCGACAGGGCCCAGTGAGGATCGACAGGGCCCACTGAGGAACGACAGGGCCCAGTGTGGATCGACAGTGCCCAGTGCAGATCGACAGGGCCCAGTGTGGGTCGACAGGGCCTAGTATGGATCGACAGGGCCCAGTGAGGATCGACAGTGCCCAGTGCAGATCGACAGGGCCCAGTGTGGGTCGACAGGGCCTAGTGTGGATCGACAGGGCCCAGTGAGGATCGACAGTGCCCAGTGCAGATCGACAGGGCCCAGTGTGGGTCGACAGGGCCTAGTGTGGATCGACAGGGGCCAGTGAGGATCGACAGTGCCCAATGTGGATCGACGGGATGCAGTGAGGATCGACAGGGCCCAGGGAGGATGTACAGGGCCCAGTGTGGATCGACGGGATGCAGTGTGGATCGACAGGGCCCAGTGAGGATCGACAGGGCCCAGTGAGGAACGACAGGGCCCAGTGTGGATCGACAGGGCCCAGTGAGGATCGACAGGGCCCAGTGTGGGTCGACAGGGCCCAGTGTGGATCGACAGGGCTCAGTGTGGATCGACAGGGCCCAGTGTGGGTCGACAGGGCCCAGTGTGGGTCGACAGGGCCCAGTGTGGATCGACAGGGCCCAGTGTGGATCGACAGGGCCCAGTGTGGGTCGACAGTGCCCAGTGTGGGTCGACAGGGCCCAGTGAGGATCGACAGGGCCCAGTGTGGGTCGACAGGGCCCAGTGTGGATCGACAGAGCGCAGTGTGGGTCGACAGGGCCCAGTGTGGATCGACAGGGCCCAGTGTGGATCGACAGAGCGCAGTGTGGATCGATAGGGCCCAGTGTGGATCGACAGGGCCCAGTGTGGATCGACAGAGCGCAGTGTGGATCGACAGGGCCCAGTGTGGGTCGACAGGGCCCAGTGAGGATCGACAGGGCCCAGTGTGGGTCGACAGGGCCCAGTGTGGATCGACAGAGCGCAGTGTGGGTCGAACAGGGCCCAGTGTGGATCGATAGGGCCCAGTGTGGATCGACAGAGCGCAGTGTGGATCGATAGGGCCCAGTGTGGATCGACAGAGCGCAGTGTGGATCGATAGGGCCCAGTGTGGATCGACAGAGCGCAGTGTGGATCGATAGGGCCCAGTGTGGATCGACAGGGCCCAGTGTGGATCGACAGGGCCCAGTGTGGATCGACAGAGCGCAGTGTGGATCGACAGGGCCCAGTGTGGATCGACAGGGCCCAGTGTAGTTCTATAGCGGCTGCTGCTGTACCCTGAGAGGCCACCCCCCCCCCCCACTAACAGGATCCAAAGCTTTGACAAAGAGTCATCCAGGCTGGAAACGTTAGCTCCCTTCTCTCTCCACAGATGCTGTCAGACCTGCTGAGATTGTTCCTCACCTGCGGTGTGACCGCATCACCAAACGTGCAATCCACGTCCCGCTCCGCATCACGGATGCTCCACAATGAATCCACCACCCTGAGCTCCAGCTCCGACAGCCGGTTAGCGATGCGCTGCATTCGGTCGGGGGGAAGGCTATTAGGTTTTATTTGACCCGTGTTTGGGGAAAATAGAGAACATGAAACATTCTTATATTTTGAAGACGGTTAAGTTCAGAGAGATGTTGTGAATGATGGTTTTAAAGATGAAAGAGAAAAAACATATTTGAGCGAAGTTTGGGAGCTGAATTGAGGGGAGCAGCCGTGAGTAAAAGATTCAGTAAGGTAGTGGTTTATTTTGGGGTGGGGGGCGGCCACTCAAAGAACAAAGAAAAATTACAACACAGGAACAGGCCCTTCGGGCCTCCCAGCCTGCGCCGATCCAGATCCTCTATCTAAACCTGTCGCCTATTTTCCAAGTTCTACTTCCCTCTATACCTGTCCAGATGCATCTTAAATGATGCTATCGTGCCCGCCTCTACCACCTCCGCTGGTAAAGCATTCCAGGCACCCACCACCCTCTGCGTAAAGAACTTTCTACGCACATCTCCCTTAAACTCTCCCCCTCTCACCTTGAACTCGTTACCCCTAGTAATTGAGTCCCCCACTCTTGGGAAAAGCTTGTTGCTATCCACCCTGTCCATACCTCTCATAATTTTGTAGACCTCAATGGGGTCCCCCCTCAACCTCCGTCTTTCTAATGAAAACAATCCTAATCTACTCAACCTTTCTTCATAGCAAGCACCCTCCAGATCAGGCAACATCCTGGTGAACCTCCTCTGCACCCTCTCTAAAGCATCCACATCCTTCTGGTAATGTGGCGACCAGAACTGTACGCAGTATTCCAAATGTGGCCGAACCAAAGTCTTACACAACTGTAACATTTTTTTTTTTTTTTTATAAATTTAGATTACCCAATTATTTTTTCCAATTAAGGGGCAATTTAGCGTGGCCAATCCACCTACTCTGCACATTTTTGGGTTGTGGGGGCGAAACCCACGCAGACACGGGGAGAATGTGCAAACTCCACACAGACAGTGACCCAGAGCCGAGATCGAACCTGGGACCTCAGCGCCGTGAGGCGGTTATGCTAACCACTTGGCCACCGTGCTGCCCGATACAACTGTAACATGACCTGCCGACTCAATACCCCGTCCGATGAAGGCAAGCATGCTGTATGCCTTCTTGACCAAACTATCGACCTGCGTTGCCACCTTCAGGGTACAAAGGACCTGAACTCCCAGATCTCTCTGTACATCAATTTTCCCCAAGACCCTTCCATTGACCATATAGTCCGCTCTTGAATTAGATCTTCCAAAATGCATCACCTCGCATTTGCCTGGATTGAACTCCATCTGCCATTTCTCTGCCCAACTCTCCAATCTATCTATATTTTGCTGTATTTTCTGACAGTCCCCCTCGCTATCTGCTACTCCACCAATCTTAGTGTCATCTGCAAACTTGCTAATCAGACCACCTCTACCTTCATCCAGGTCATTTATGTATATCACAAACAGTGGTCCGAGCATGGATCCCTGTGGAACACCACTAGTCACCTTTCTCCAAAGATGTACAGGTTAGGTGGATTGGCAATGCTAAATTGCCCTTAGTGTTGGGTGGGGTTATTCTATGATCCCCCTGCCACATTAGTTTAAAACCTCCCCAACAGTTTTAGCAAAAGCACCCCTTAGGACATTGGTTCCAGTCCTGCCCAGGTGTAGACCATGCGGTTTGTAATGGTCCCACCGCCCCCAGAACCGGTTCCAATGTCCCAAAAATCTGAACCCCTCCCTCCTGCACCATCTCTCTAGCCACGTATTCATTCTGACTATTCTTGAATTTCTACTCTGACTGTCCCGTGGTACTGGTAGCAATCAAACTATTCGGAAGGACAGAGTGGATGGTAAGGGAGGTGGCGTTGCTCTGTTATTTTAGGATGACATCCGGGCAATAGTAAGGG
>NC_052170.1:25327477-25355302 GCF_902713615.1 Scyliorhinus canicula | reverse complement strand
GCACTCTCACCCAGGTTGAATAAAAATTAAAAGTCACCCGTCGAACTGCGTCGGCGGCAATGACCTCCGGGCAAACCAGTGGGCAACTAGGACACTGGCACAATCGCCCAAATTACACCGGCACCCGTAGGTACAGAGTCAACGATGCAGATCGAGAGAGAGAGAGAGAGTAAAAATACCCAAGCAAACTGGTTTGGTATATTCTGCCAGACTTTCTCTGCAAAGCCCGTCTGAACGGAACTCGTTACAAAAAAGGCTTTTAAAGTCATTTGTTTGAAATAAAATAAAGCAGCAGTTTCTCATGCGTTTTAAACACACTAGACTATTGCAATAACACAGGTGCCTGCACACTAACACATTGAGAGTTCACATCAGCTACTCTTTCATATTTTAATAAATTAGGTAAAATCCTTTGCTTTCCTTGATCACAGTGCATAACCCGGTAATATTTATTTAAACACTATATAAATCTGCATTTCCTCAGCAGCGTGCACTGACCATCTATCCTGTGAAGGGAAGGTGAAAGGGAGGGGGGAGGTCAGGGGTTAACGGCAGCACGCCAGCGTTTCAAAGTAGCAAAGAGACAACAAGCCCTCAGTCCGAGATGTGGCGTGTGACACCCGTTCCTTAATCGCTCTTCAAAGCGTGACCACCTATGCTCCGTCGTTAATTAAAAATTATCACAACACTGGACAGAAAGACCATCATAGGCAGGCTATGTACAATCATTGGTCTCCGGAGCTTTGGCTGGTGCCGTGGGTGTTGGCGGTGACTTGCCGACTGCCCCACCCTCCCTCATTCTCCAACCCCCCCCCCCCCTCCCCCCCCCCCCCGCATGTCCACTTGGCTGCACTGCTGGCTACCTAGAGAAGATGGGCAGATGTTGCTGGCTGAGGATACTGCTTGATCGCGGGGATTCAGTCTTTGCCATGACCTCTTTAAACCAGGAAGCCACGTCCACTTCTAACGTCTCGTAGCGCTTAATGAAATTGTGTTCCTGTGGCGACAGAACGGGGAAGTGTGAAAACCAAACAATAAAGGAGCATTAGAATCTAACAGAGCCCGACACCTTAAAACTCTTCAATCATGTAACCCTACCTGCCCCTCCCCCCCCCCCCAACCCCCTCTTCCTTGAAAACATCGCTGTCAATCGCCACTGCGCATTCCCTTTGCATGTCAATCCTTCAACACCACAACCGCAGCCCAACCGAGCTGTTGTACCCTCTTCCACACGACACTCTGCCAAGGACACCTTTGCAGGGTGAATGTTGGAATTTTCTATGATATGTATTTAGTGCAGGAAGGGTTAAAAGTCTGGGTTAGTGTGTGTGACTACTGCAGTCATGTTTAAAAAAAATCTTGCTTTGAAAGACAGGTGGGCTTTTTGGGAAACAGAAGTGTAATTATAGCATTGTAAAAGCTGGATGCATGAAATTTAGTTGAGGTAATAAATGAGGTTCCCTGGGGAACACATGGGGAGGGATTCTCCAATAATGGGGCTTTGTTCAACGTGGAACCGTGAGCGCCCGCGGATCGGTGATCCCCGATCGCTAGCCTGGCCGTCCAAGAGGCCCCCGCTGACCCCCCCCCCCCCAGCGAAGGATCCCCCCACCAGGGCGGCCGTGGGCTGACACTGGCCGTTCCCGACAGGGGAACCGGAGATTCGCGGGAGCGGCGTCGGACCGGATTTTGTGGTGGACGCCCATTCTCCACCCCGGACAATCATAATCCGCCCATAATCCGAGACATTGGGCTGGATTTGCTGCTGTCGGGATTCTCCGTTCCACTGGCAGCCTGGGGAGTTCCCGACGGCGTGGGGCTGCCCACAATGGGAAACCCCATTGGCCGGCTGGCGAGAGGGAGAATCCGGGAGAGGGGGTTGCGCGTGATGAAGTGGTGAGATGGAGAATCCAGTTGGGGGGAGTGACGGAGAATCGCGCCCATGGTGTTTAGTTTGGTGAAGTTGTCAGGTGTTGAGTTTTCCGTTTTGAAATTCAGTTTTAGATTGGGACTGTGGACAGACCAGCAGCTGCTCTCAAAACAGCAAATTAAATGACTTTCCTGTGAACAGGGCAGGAATAGTTTCTCAGGTTGAACACTACTCTGAGAGAGGCAAGAATGATCTCTACAAAGCAAGTATTCCTGGGTCTGCTAACTGTACTTAAAAGTGGATTCTGACCCGAGATGGGTTTTGTTTGAGTAGAGATAAAGAAAGTCGTTAGGAGTTGTTTGGCTGCATTGTATAACTGGTAAGTGTAAGCTATTGTCTTTATGATGTTAAAGTTCATAATAAAGTCTGTTTTAATATACCATATCCCTATCCTTTCCTCACACTCTTACAAATTAAATAAAATATTGGGATTTTGGTTCAGTATCCAAGCAATTGTGGGATCAAAATATCAGAATGTCAAAATATTGAATGATCTGCTTTTCTACACAGTAAGATCCCACCGGGACAGTTAACATTTCACCTTTTAGGATTTGTTTGTTTTCCCTATTTCTATATTTGTCGTGTTTAATGATACAAAGCTCGGCAAGAATATAAGCTGTGGGGTGGGCACACAGGGGCTGCAATAAGATATGTTAGGTGAGTGGTGGCAGACTATCAAGTGGTAAAGGGAGAGGTTATTCACATTGGTAGAGCAAGGACAGAAGAATAGATTCCCCCCCCCAAAAAAAGGTTTGAAACTTCTAAATGGTGATGTTCAGAGGTGCTTGGGTGTACCGAAGTGGGATGGCTGAAACGATTTAATGTTGAGATTTATATTGAAATGTGCATTAATGGGTTTTAGAATAAACAAATGAACAGCTTTCAAATTGACAAAGTAAGCGCTCTTTATAGGCTTGATGGGTATTTCAGCCAATACTATAGGCATAATGGGATGTGTAGCTGGTGCTGTAGGAACCTAGATAGGAATGTTAGGGTGATTGGAGCACATCTAAGGTAGTGCTAGCTCCAGTCATCAGCAGCCTCGCAGTGAGGGAACAGCCTGAACCATCTGAGGGTTTGCGATGTGTGTAGCTGACAGGGCTGGTTTAGCTCAGTGGGCTAGACAGCTGGTTTGTAATGCAGAACAAGGCCAGCAGCGCGGGTTCAATTCCCGTAACAGCATACCCAAACAGGCTCCGGAATGTGGTGACTGGGGGCTTTTCACAGTAACTTCATACTTGAGACAATAAAAGATTATTATTATTATGAAGGTTGTAACCAAAAGCTATAAATGTTACACAGCCTTCATAGGAGAGCGCGATATTCTGTACAATAAGGCTATGTACAGCCAGCATATGCTTGTATGCGACGAATGTGGGATATCAGATATATTAGATTATACGTATTTGGTGAAGTAAAGGTTAACAAGCCTGGGTTCGAGTGTGTTTGAACGCTGCAGTCACGTTTTAAAAATAATCTTGACTTGAAAGACAACAAAGGTTTTAGGTTTCTGAGGTGCAATTAACCATCGTAAAAGTTTGGATTAATGCAATTTTATTTTGATTAAGGGGATTCTTTGAGGAGTTAATTAGTTTTCAGCTTGGTGAGATGATGTCATTGCTGGGTGGAGCTAAGGCATCAGGCATTTTCAGAAAACATTTTCAGTTGGGTTCTGATCTGGCTGACATGCACAGTGAAACAGTTCTGCTCCCACTACAAGTTTGTTAAAGGGATTAACTGTATTTCAAGCTAACTACTGGGCTGTGAAAACAGCTCCTCAGTTGCGAGTCAAACACCGAGTCAACCTCAGATCACCACATCTACTCCGGTTAACATAACCGCTGACGACACTGACAGCAAGCCAAAGACAGCCATGGGCGGCACGGAGCACAGTGGTTAGCACTGCTGCCTCACAGCACCCGGGCCCTGGGTTCAAATCCGACCTTGGGTGACTGCCTGTGTGGAGTCTGCACGTTCTCCCCGTGTCTGCGTGGGTTTCCTCCGGGTGCCACAGTCCAGGTTAGGTGGATTGGCCATGCTAAATTGCGCTTAGTGTCCAAAAAGGATAAGTGGGGATTACTGGGTTACGGAGTTAGGGCAGAGACGTGGGCTTGAGTAGGCTCCTCTTTGTGAGGGCCGGTGCAGACTCGATGGACCGAATGGCCTCCTTCTGCACTGTAAATTCTATGCTTCTATGATGTGCAGGCTAGATGGACTGGCCGTGCTAAATTGCCCCTTGGTGTCCAAAGGTTAAGTTACGGGGAGAGGTTGGGGAGTGAGCCTAGGTGGGGTGGAGGGTCGGAACAGGCCCGTTGGGCCGGATGGCCTCTTTTTGCACTGTAGGGCTTCTATGATTCCATGAAATCTTCAGGTTGCAATCTGTGTTATCCTGCAGCCGGGGCTGTGCAATGGCTATCAGGTCACACATATTTATTTCTATTTGTGCTGTCAATTCACCGGTTTCGTTATGTATGCTATGTGCATTCAGCCACAGAGCCTTTTATTCTGTCTTTTTTCCAATTTTCTCGCCTCATCTGCTGGCCCACCGATATCTCTTCCTGCCATCATCTCCCTGTCTTCTCTATTCAATTCATTACATCTTCCCAGACATGATCCCACTCTGCCACTATTTAGTTTAAAGCCCTCACTCCTGCCCTCGTTGTTCAGCTCCCCAGATCACAGGTTCCAACACGGTCTAGGTGAAGACTGTACCAATAATCCAGCTCCCATTTTCCCCGGTACCAGGCCAGTGAATTGAAACCCATCTCTCTCACACAAATCTTCAAGTCAGGGAATTAACTCTGCTCCTTTTGTCCCCCGCCAATCTGATTGTACCTTATGTAGTAAAACTGTCTCTGTTGCCCTGACTACACTGTCCCCTATTATCACTGTATTCCTATTGACTTCCTCCACTGGAATGGGATTCCTGTATCATGGCGCCATCATCAGTTTACTCATCCAACCTGCAGCAGCCTCAAATCTGCTGGACAATTGCAAAGGCTGAGGCTCCTCCACTTGTATTCTCTAGGTTCCCTCGCCTGCCTCACTTGTAGTCACACACCCTCACCCCTAACCACAGGCCAGATCGCAAAAGCCTACATCCTGACGGGTCTGTCTGCCGCTCAGCCTCCAGCTCCGTAAACCTGAGCTCAAAGTGCCGAGGCCCTCTGCAGACGGATGTCCGCGAGTTCCCACGTGCTGCAGGCGGCACATGCGTTCCTTTACAGCTTTCTCCCTCAATCAAACAGTCTAGTTCTTGACATCTCCTTAACCAGGCTGACTCAAGACTGCAATATTAAGCAGAAGCAGGACAGGTAGCATTCCTTCCCCTTTGCTGAAGAGAAACAAGCTGACGGAGGAGACAGGCCTGGACAAAGGGCAAACGTGAAGAATACAGGATGCTAGCAGAGCCGCTCGACAGCAATGCTGACTTGGCACCTGGTTTCTCATCATCCGCCTCTCACCAATTAGTGCTTGGAGCGGGGGCCAACCCCAACAAATCCGATAACATTTTACAACAAGTGGCGGGAAAGGGAGAGTGGGTTTTTGTTTGTCTGAAAGGCAAGTTGTTCGCATTGATTAATCACACCAGGATACTTACAAGCAATTTGTTGTATTTTGGTCTCTTCCTGTGATCCTTTGTAAGGCTAACGAGGAGAGAGAGAGAGAGAGAGAAAGGTATTAGAGGGTGAACTAAAATTAAAAACACACAATATCTGCCGATGTTCGTTTGCGACTGGGCCCAAATCCAAAGCAGCTCGGAGTGGAATAAATCTCTTACAATTGGAAATAAATGAGTTTGGAACACACTGAGCTGGGGTTCCAGACGCAGCATAAAACAGGTCGAGGAGGAAAAGGTGCTGACCTCAGAACACTTCACCATCTCCGTGCTCTAAGGCTGGAAGCTCGATAGCGGTAACCCGGCTTCCCTCTCCGAGGACCCTGCCTCGCCTGCTGAGAGCTGGCAACACTCTCTGCTTCTTATTCAGAATCCAATACTCCCAGTCTTCTGCCGCTGTCGGGGAAATCAACAATGGCTGTAAGGGGGCGTGCTGGGAAGAGGCTTTCCGAGCTGGACTGCAGTTATCCCTCAAAGTCAGACCTGAACGGGGAACGTGGGAATTTCCTCGGAAAACCCGGAGGCAGGTGTATAGGGAGTAGAATGAGGAAGGGGAAGTCAGTCAAACCAGTCTGGAGCAGTTAACAGAGAAAGGCGAAATTGAGAAGAATATTTAAGCATTAAAGTCATGAGATAAAATCTGATGGACATGCTATAAATCGAGTTCCCATAGGCAACAAAACCATGGGAAGATGAGCAATGTGGGGCATAAACTGGGGAGAGCCGGAGCTCTTTCAGACACCGTCTATGGAGAGCGGTATCAACCCGCTGTAAGATTTCAGGCCTGAATGATTAACTCTCTCTCGCCACAGAAGCTGCCAGCCCTGCTAAGTGCTTCCAGTTTCCATTTTAATATTCCAGCATCTGTGACATTTTGGCTGATGCTGAACAAGAAGGTCAGACTTAAGAGGGAAGTGGCCCTGGGAATGATGGATGCACTGGTGGTCAACTCCCAAAATCCTACAGATTCCGGAGTAGTTCTTACAGATTGCAGGGTGGCAAATGTAACCCCACTGATTATAAAGGGAGGGTGAGAAAAGAGGGAGAAATACAGAGCAGTCAGTCAGACATGGGGGGTGGGGAAGATGCTCGAGTCGGTCACAAAAGATGTGCTAACAGAACATTTGGAAAGCATTAGAGGGTTTGGACAAAGTCTGCAAGGGTTTATGAAAGGCAAAATCATGCTCAACAAATCTGCTGGAGTTTTTTTAATGTATTTAACCAGTTGAATAGAGATAAGGGAGAACCAGTGGATGTAGTGTATTTGAACTTTCAGAAAGCTTTCGATAAGGTACTTCATAAGAGGTTGGTAGACAAAATTAAAGCACATTGGATAGGGGTAACATACTGGCATAGATCGAGAACTGGTTGACAGACAGCAAACAGAGCATGGGAATAAATGGGTCTTTTCCGAGTGACAGGCAGTGACTAGCTGGGTAAAGATGTGAGGATTAGGCGGATTGGCAATGCTACATTGCCCCTTAACTTCAAAGGATGTGCAGGTTAGGTGGTGATAGGCCGGGGGTGTAGGCTTAGGTAGGGTGCTCTTTCATAGGATCAGAGCAGACTCAATATGCCAAATTGCCTCATTTTGCACTGTAGGAGTTCTACTGCAGGATGTGCTCGGCCTCAGCAGTGAGTGTTGGAGCCTCAGCAGTGAGTGTTGGAGCCTCAGCAGTGAGTGCTGGTGTCTCAGCAGTGAGTGCTGGGGTCTCAGCAGAGTGCTGGGGTCTCAGCAGTGAGTGCTGGGGTCTCAGCAGTGAGTGCTGGGGTCTCAGCAGTGAGTGTTGGAGCCACAGCAGTGAGTGCTGGGGTCTCAGCAGTGAGTGCTGGGGTCTCAGCAGTGAGTGCTGGGGTCTCAGCAGTGAGTGCTGGGGTCTCAGCAGTGAGTGCTGGGGTCTCAGCAGTGAGTGCTGGGGTCTCAGCAGTGAGTGTACAGCCTCAGCAGTGAGTGCTGGGGTCTCAGCAGTGAGTGTTGGAGTCTCAGCAGTGAGTGCTCAGCCTCAGCAGTGAGTGTTGGAGCCTCAGCAGTGAGTGCTGGGGTCTCAGCAGTGAGTGCTGGGGCCTGAGCAGGGAGTGCTGGGGTCTCAGCAGTGAGTGCTCGGCCTCAGCAGGGAGTGCTGGGGTCTCAGCAGTGAGTGCTGGGGTCTCAGCAGTGAGTGTTGGAGCCTCAGCAGTGAGTGCTCGGCCTGAGCAGGGAGTGCTGGTGTCTCAGCAGTGAGTGCTGGGGTCTCAGCAGTGAGTGCTGGGGTCTCAGCAGTGAGTGCTGGGGTCTCAGCAGTGAGTGCTGGGGTCTCAGCAGTGAGTGCTGGGGTCTCAGCAGTGAGTGCTCGGCCTCAGCAGTGAGTGCTGGGGTCTCAGCAGTGAGTGCTGGGGTCTCAGCAGTGAGTGCTCGGCCTCAGCAGAGAGTGTTGGAGCCTCAGCAGTGAGTGTACAGCCTCAGCAGTGAGTGCTGGGGTCTCAGCAGTGAGTGCTCGGCCTCAGCAGTGAGTGCTGGGGTCTCAGCAGTGAGTGCTGGGGCCTCAGCAGTGAGTGCTCGGCCTCAGCAGTGAGTGCTGGGGTCTCAGCAGTGAGTGCACAGCCTCAGCAGTGAGTGCTGGGGTCTCAGCAGTGAGTGCTGGGGTCTCAGCAGTGAGTGCTGGGGTCTCAGCAGTGAGTGCTGGGGTCTCAGCAGTGAGTGTTGGAGCCTCAGCAGTGAGTGCTGGGGTCTCAGCAGTGAGTGCTCGGCCTCAGCAGTGAGTGCTGGGGTCTCAGCAGTGAGTGCTCGGCCTCAGCAGTGAGTGCTGGGGTCTCAGCAGTGAGTGCTCGGCCTCAGCAGTGAGTGCTGGGGTCTCAGCAGTGAGTGCTGGGGCCTCAGCAGTGAGTGCTGGGGTCTCAGCAGTGAGTGCTGGGGTCTCAGCAGTGAGTGCTGGGGTCTCAGCAGTGAGTGCTGGGGCCTCAGCAGTGAGTGCTGGAGCCTCAGCAGTGAGTGCTCGGCCTCAGCAGTGAGTGCTGGGGCCTCAGCAGTGAGTGCTGGGGCCTCAGCAGTGAGTGCTGGGGCCTCAGCAGTGAGTGTTGGAGCCTCAGCAGTGAGTGCTCTGCCTCAGCAGTGAGTGCTGGGGCCTCAGCAGTGAGTACTCGGCCTCAGCAGTGAGTGCTCGGCCTCAGCAGTGAGTGCTGGAGCCTCAGCAGTGAGTGTTGGAGCCTCAGCAGTGAGTGCTGGGGTCTCAGCAGTGAGTGCTGGGGCCTCAGCAGGGAGTGCTGGGGCCTCAGCAGGGAGTGCACAGCCTCAGCAGTGAGTGCTGGGGTCTCAGCAGTGAGTGCTGGGGTCTCAGCAGTGAGTGCTGGGGCCTCAGCAGTGAGTGCTGGGGTCTCAGCAGTGAGTGCTGGGGTCTCAGCAGTGAGTGCTGGAGCCTCAGCAGTGAGTGCTCGGCCTCAGCAGTGAGTGTTGGGGTCTCAGCAGTGAGTGCTCGGCCTCAGCAGTGAGTGCTGGGGTGTCAGCAGTGAGTGCTCGGCCTCAGCAGTGAGTGCTGGGGTCTCAGCAGTGAGTGTTGGAGCCTCAGCAGTGAGTGTTGGAGCCTCAGCAGTGAGTGTTGGAGCCTCAGCAGTGAGTGCTGGGGTCTCAGCAGTGAGTGCTCGGCCTCAGCAGTGAGTGCTGGGGTCTCAGCAGTGAGTGCTCGGCCTCAGCAGTGAGTGCTGGGGTCTCAGCAGTGAGTGCTGGGGTCTCAGCAGTGAGTGCTGGGGTCTCAGCAGTGAGTGCTCGGCCTCAGCAGTGAGTGTTGGGGCCTCAGCAGTGAGTGCTGGGGTCTCAGCAGTGAGTGCTCGGCCTCAGCAGTGAGTGTTGGGGCCTCAGCAGTGAGTGCTCGGCCTCAGCAGTGAGTGCTCGGCCTCAGCAGTGAGTGCTGGGGTCTCAGCAGTGAGTGCTGGGGCCTCAGCAGTGAGTGCTGGGGCCTCAGCAGTGAGTGTTGGAGCCTCAGCAGTGAGTGCTGGGGTCTCAGCAGTGAGTGCTGGGGCCTCAGCAGGGAGTGCTGGGGCCTCAGCAGGGAGTGCACAGCCTCAGCAGTGAGTGCTGGGGTCTCAGCAGTGAGTGCTGGGGTCTCAGCAGTGAGTGCTGGGGTCTCAGCAGTGAGTGCTGGGGCCTCAGCAGTGAGTGCTGGGGTCTCAGCAGTGAGTGTTGGGGCCTCAGCAGTGAGTGCTGGGGCCTCAGCAGTGAGTGCTCGCCTCAGCAGTGAGTGCTCGGCCTCAGCAGTGAGTGCTGGGGCCTCAGCAGTGAGTGCTGGGGCCTCAGCAGTGAGTGCTGGGGTCTCAGCAGTGAGTGTTGGAGCCTCAGCAGTGAGTGTACAGCCTCAGCAGTGAGTGCTGGGGTCTCAGCAGTGAGTGCTGGGGCCTCAGCAGTGAGTGCTGGGGTCTCAGCAGTGAGTGCTGGGGCCTCAGCAGTGAGTGCTGGGGCCTCAGCAGTGAGTGCTGGGGCCTCAGCAGTGAGTGCTGGGGCCTCAGCAGTGAGTGCTGGGGCCTCAGCAGTGAGTGCTGGGGTCTCAGCAGTGAGTGCTGGGGCCTCAGCAGTGAGTGCTGGGGCCTCAGCAGTGAGTGCTGGGGTCTCAGCAGTGAGTGCTGGGGTCTCAGCAGTGAGTGCTGGGGTCTCAGCAGTGAGTGCTGGGGTCTCAGCAGTGAGTGCTGGGGTCTCAGCAGTGAGTGCTGGGGTCTCAGCAGTGAGTGCTGGGGTCTCAGCAGTGAGTGCTGGGGCCTCAGCAGTGAGTGCTCGGCCTGAGCAGTGAGTGCTGGGGTCTCAGCAGTGAGTGCTGGGGTCTCAGCAGTGAGTGCTCGGCCTCAGCAGTGAGTGCTGGGGTCTCAGCAGTGAGTGCTCGGCCTCAGCAGTGAGTGCTGGGGTCTCAGCAGTGAGTGTTGGAGCCTCAGCAGTGAGTGCTGGGGCCTCAGCAGTGAGTGTACAGCCTCAGCAGTGAGTGCTGGGGTCTCAGCAGTGAGTGTTGGAGCCTCAGCAGTGAGTGTTGGAGCCTCAGCAGTGAGTGTTGGAGCCTCAGCAGTGAGTGCTGGGGTCTCAGCAGTGAGTGCTCGGCCTCAGCAGTGAGTGCTGGGGTCTCAGCAGTGAGTGCTGGGGTCTCAGCAGTGAGTGCTGGGGTCTCAGCAGTGAGTGCTCGGCCTCAGCAGTGAGTGCTGGGGCCTCAGCAGTGAGTGCTGGGGTCTCAGCAGTGAGTGCTGGGGTCTCAGCAGTGAGTGCTCGGCCTCAGCAGTGAGTGCTGGGGTCTCAGCAGTGAGTGCTCGGCCTCAGCAGTGAGTGCTGGGGTCTCAGCAGTGAGTGCTGGGGTCTCAGCAGTGAGTGCTGGGGTCTCAGCAGTGAGTGCTCGGCCTCAGCAGTGAGTGCTCGGCCTCAGCAGTGAGTGCTGGGGCCTCAGCAGTGAGTGCTGGGGTCTCAGCAGTGAGTGCTCGGCCTCAGCAGTGAGTGCTCGGCCTCAGCAGTGAGTGCTGGGGTCTCAGCAGTGAGTGCTCGGCCTCAGCAGTGAGTGCTCGGCCTCAGCAGTGAGTGCTCGGCCTCAGCAGTGAGTGCTGGGGTCTCAGCAGTGAGTGCTGGGGTCTCAGCAGTGAGTGCTCGGCCTCAGCAGTGAGTGTTGGGGCCTCAGCAGTGAGTGCTGGGGTCTCAGCAGTGAGTGCTCGGCCTCAGCAGTGAGTGTTGGGGCCTCAGCAGTGAGTGCTCGGCCTCAGCAGTGAGTGCTCGGCCTCAGCAGTGAGTGCTGGGGTCTCAGCAGTGAGTGCTGGGGCCTCAGCAGTGAGTGCTGGGGCCTCAGCAGTGAGTGTTGGAGCCTCAGCAGTGAGTGCTGGGGCCTCAGCAGTGAGTGCTGGGGTCTCAGCAGTGAGTGCTGGGGCCTCAGCAGTGAGTGCTGGGGTCTCAGCAGTGAGTGCTGGGGTCTCAGCAGTGAGTGCTGGGGTCTCAGCAGTGAGTGCTGGGGCCTCAGCAGTGAGTGCTGGGGTCTCAGCAGTGAGTGTTGGGGCCTCAGCAGTGAGTGCTGGGGCCTCAGCAGTGAGTGCTCGGCCTCAGCAGTGAGTGCTCGGCCTCAGCAGTGAGTGCTGGGGCCTCAGCAGTGAGTGCTGGGGCCTCAGCAGTGAGTGCTGGGGTCTCAGCAGTGAGTGTTGGAGCCTCAGCAGTGAGTGTACAGCCTCAGCAGTGAGTGCTGGGGTCTCAGCAGTGAGTGCTGGGGCCTCAGCAGTGAGTGCTGGGGCCTCAGCAGTGAGTGCTGGGGCCTCAGCAGTGAGTGCTGGGGCCTCAGCAGTGAGTGCTGGGGCCTCAGCAGTGAGTGCTGGGGCCTCAGCAGTGAGTGCTGGGGCCTCAGCAGTGAGTGCTCAGCCTCAGCAGTGAGTGCTCAGCCTCAGCAGTGAGTGTTGGAGCCTCAGCAGTGAGTGCTGGGGTCTCAGCAGTGAGTGCTGGGGTCTCAGCAGTGAGTGCTGGGGTCTCAGCAGTGAGTGCTGGGGTCTCAGCAGTGAGTGCTGGGGTCTCAGCAGTGAGTGCTGGGGTCTCAGCAGTGAGTGCTGGGGCCTCAGCAGTGAGTGCTCGGCCTGAGCAGTGAGTGCTGGGGCCTCAGCAGTGAGTGCTGGGGTCTCAGCAGTGAGTGCTCGGCCTCAGCAGTGAGTGCTGGGGTCTCAGCAGTGAGTGCTCGGCCTCAGCAGTGAGTGCTGGGGTCTCAGCAGTGAGTGTTGGAGCCTCAGCAGTGAGTGCTGGGGCCTCAGCAGTGAGTGTACAAGCCTCAGCAGTGAGTGCTGGGGTCTCAGCAGTGAGTGTTGGAGCCTCAGCAGTGAGTGTTGGAGCCTCAGCAGTGAGTGTTGGAGCCTCAGCAGTGAGTGCTGGGGTCTCAGCAGTGAGTGCTCGGCCTCAGCAGTGAGTGCTGGGGTCTCAGCAGTGAGTGCTGGGGTCTCAGCAGTGAGTGCTGGGGTCTCAGCAGTGAGTGCTCGGCCTCAGCAGTGAGTGCTGGGGCCTCAGCAGTGAGTGCTGGGGTCTCAGCAGTGAGTGCTGGGGTCTCAGCAGTGAGTGCTGGGGTTTCAGCAGTGAGTGCTCGGCCTCAGCAGTGAGTGCTGGGGTCTCAGCAGTGAGTGCTCGGCCTCAGCAGTGAGTGCTGGGGTCTCAGCAGTGAGTGCTGGGGTCTCAGCAGTGAGTGCTGGGGTCTCAGCAGTGAGTGCTCGGCCTCAGCAGTGAGTGCTCGGCCTCAGCAGTGAGTGTTGGGGCCTCAGCAGTGAGTGCTCGGCCTCAGCAGTGAGTGCTCGGCCTCAGCAGTGAGTGCTCGGCCTCAGCAGTGAGTGTTGGGGCCTCAGCAGTGAGTGCTCGGCCTCAGCAGTGAGTGCTCGGCCTCAGCAGTGAGTGCTGGGGTCTCAGCAGTGAGTGTTGGAGCCTCAGCAGTGAGTGCTCGGCCTCAGCAGTGAGTGTTGAGGCCTCAGCAGTGAGTGCTGGGGTCTCAGCAGTGAGTGCTCGGCCTGAGCAGTGAGTGCTGGGGTCTCAGCAGTGAGTGCTCGGCCTGAGCAGTGAGTGCTGGGGTCTCAGCAGTGAGTGCTCGGCCTCAGCAGTGCGTGCTGGGGTCTCAGCAGTGAGTGCTGGGGCCTCAGCAGTGCGTGCTGGGGTCTCAGCAGTGAGTGCTGGGGTCTCAGCAGTGAGTGCTGGGGTCTCAGCAGTGAGTGCTCGGCCTCAGCAGTGAGTGCTGGGGCCTCAGCAGTGAGTGTACAGCCTCAGCAGTGAGTGCTGGGGCCTCAGCAGTGAGTGCTGGGGCCTCAGCAGTGAGTGCTGGGGTCTCAGCAGTGAGTGCTGGGGCCTCAGCAGTGAGTGCTGGGGCCTCAGCAGTGAGTGCTGGGGCCTCAGCAGTGAGTGCTGGGGCCTCAGCAGTGAGTGCTGGGGCCTCAGCAGTGAGTGCTGGGGCCTCAGCAGTGAGTGCTGGGGCCTCAGCAGTGAGTGCTGGGGCCTCAGCAGTGAGTGCTGGGGTCTCAGCAGTGAGTGCTGGGGTCTCAGCAGTGAGTGCTGGGGTCTCAGCAGTGAGTGCTGGGGTCTCAGCAGTGAGTGCTGGGGTCTCAGCAGTGAGTGCTGGGGTCTCAGCAGTGAGTGCTGGGGTCTCAGCAGTGAGTGCTGGGGCCTCAGCAGTGAGTGCTCGGCCTGAGCAGTGAGTGCTGGGGCCTCAGCAGTGAGTGCTGGGGTCTCAGCAGTGAGTGCTCGGCCTCAGCAGTGAGTGCTGGGGTCTCAGCAGTGAGTGCTCGGCCTCAGCAGTGAGTGCTGGGGTCTCAGCAGTGAGTGTTGGAGCCTCAGCAGTGAGTGCTGGGGCCTCAGCAGTGAGTGTACAGCCTCAGCAGTGAGTGCTGGGGTCTCAGCAGTGAGTGTTGGAGCCTCAGCAGTGAGTGTTGGAGCCTCAGCAGTGAGTGTTGGAGCCTCAGCAGTGAGTGCTGGGGTCTCAGCAGTGAGTGCTCGGCCTCAGCAGTGAGTGCTGGGGTCTCAGCAGTGAGTGCTGGGGTCTCAGCAGTGAGTGCTGGGGTCTCAGCAGTGAGTGCTCGGCCGTAGCAGTGAGTGCTGGGGCCTCAGCAGTGAGTGCTGGGGTCTCAGCAGTGAGTGCTGGGGTCTCAGCAGTGAGTGCTGGGGTTTCAGCAGTGAGTGCTCGGCCTCAGCAGTGAGTGCTGGGGTCTCAGCAGTGAGTGCTGGGGTCTCAGCAGTGAGTGCTCGGCCTCAGCAGTGAGTGTTGGGCCTCAGCAGTGAGTGCTGGGGTCTCAGCAGTGAGTGCTCGGCCTGAGCAGTGAGTGCTGGGGTCTCAGCAGTGAGTGCTGGGGCCTCAGCAGTGAGTGCTCGGCCTGAGCAGTGAGTGCTGGGGTCTCAGCAGTGAGTGCTCGGCCTCAGCAGTGAGTGCTCGGCCTCAGCAGTGAGTGCTGGGGTCTCAGCAGTGAGTGCTGGGGTCTCAGCAGTGAGTGCTGGGGTCTCAGCAGTGAGTGCTCGGCCTCAGCAGTGAGTGCTCGGCCTCAGCAGTGAGTGTTGGGGCCTCAGCAGTGAGTGCTCGGCCTCAGCAGTGAGTGCTCGGCCTCAGCAGTGAGTGCTCGGCCTCAGCAGTGAGTGTTGGGGCCTCAGCAGTGAGTGCTCGGCCTCAGCAGTGAGTGCTCGGCCTCAGCAGTGAGTGCTGGGGTCTCAGCAGTGAGTGTTGGAGCCTCAGCAGTGAGTGCTGGGGTCTCAGCAGTGAGTGCTCGGCCTCAGCAGTGAGTGCTGGGGTCTCAGCAGTGAGTGCTGGGGTCTCAGCAGTGAGTGCTCGGCCTCAGCAGTGAGTGTTGAGGCCTCAGCAGTGAGTGCTGGGGTCTCAGCAGTGAGTGCTCGGCCTGAGCAGTGAGTGCTGGGGTCTCAGCAGTGAGTGCTGGGGCCTCAGCAGTGAGTGCTCGGCCTGAGCAGTGAGTGCTGGGGTCTCAGCAGTGAGTGCTCGGCCTCAGCAGTGAGTGCTGGGGCCTCAGCAGTGCGTGCTGGGGTCTCAGCAGTGAGTGCTGGGGTCTCAGCAGTGAGTGCTGGGGTCTTAGCAGTGAGTGCTGGGGTCTCAGCAGTGAGTGCTGGGGTCTCAGCAGTGAGTGCTGGGGCCTCAGCAGTGAGTGCTGGGGTCTCAGCAGTGAGTGTTGGAGCCTCAGCAGTGAGTGTACAGCCTCAGCAGTGAGTGCTGGGGCCTCAGCAGTGAGTGCTGGGGCCTCAGCAGTGAGTGCTGGGGCCTCAGCAGTGAGTGCTGGGGCCTCAGCAGTGAGTGCTGGGGCCTCAGCAGTGAGTGCTGGGGCCTCAGCAGTGAGTGCTGGGGCCTCAGCAGTGAGTGCTGGGGCCTCAGCAGTGAGTGCTGGGGCCTCAGCAGTGAGTGCTGGGGTCTCAGCAGTGAGTGCTGGGGTCTCAGCAGTGAGTGCTGGGGTCTCAGCAGTGAGTGCTGGGGTCTCAGCAGTGAGTGCTGGGGCCTCAGCAGTGAGTGCTCGGCCTGAGCAGTGAGTGCTGGGGTCTCAGCAGTGAGTGCTGGGGCCTCAGCAGTGATTGCTGGGGTCTCAGCAGTGAGTGCTCGGCCTCAGCAGTGAGTGCTCGGGCCTCAGCAGTGAGTGCTGGGGTTCTAAGCAGTGAGTGCATAGCCTCAGCAGTTAACAATACATATATATAAATGACCTGGATGAGGAACCAAATGTAACATTTCGAAGTTGGCCAACGACACAAAACTGAGCGAAATTGTGAGGAGGATTGAAGGATGATGGTTATTTAGATAAGTTGACTGAGTGGGCAAACACATAGCAGATGCAGTACAATGGAGATGAACATGAAGTTATACATTCGGAAAGCCAGAACGGAAAGGTATTATTTAAATGGTGACATATTGGGAAGTGACCTTGTACACCAGCCAATAAACAGTTGGAGGCTTTTTCCCAGGGTGGAAATGACAATTACAAGGTGGCACAGGTTCAAGGTGAGGGGGGAAAGGTTCAGCGGAGATGTGCGGGGGAAGTTGTTTTACACAGAGGGTGGTGGTGGCCTGGAATGCACGGCCATGTGAGGTGGTTGAGGCAGATAAGTGAGCGACCTTGAAGACTTATGTAGATAGACACGTGACCAGACGGGGTATAGAAGGATACAGGTGGTTGGTCTGGATAGGACACGTGATCGGCGCAGGCTTGGAGGGCCGAAGGGCCTGTTCCTTTGCTGTATTGTTCTTTGAAAGTGGAGAGGCAGGTGCAGCAAGCAGTTAGGAAGGCGAACAGGATGTTGAACATAGAAGAAAAGAGTGCAGAAGGAGGCCATTCGGCCCATCAAGTCTGCACCGACCCACTTAAGCCCTCACTTCCACCCTATCCCTGTAACCCAATAACCCCTCCAAACCTTTTTGGTCACTAAGGGCAATTTATCATGGCCAATCCACCTAATCTGCATGTCTTTGGACTGTGGGAGGAAACCGGAGCACCCGGAGGAAACCCACGCACACACGGGGAGAACCTGCAGACTCTGCACAGACAGTGACCCAGCAGGGAATCGAACCTGGGACCCTGGCGCTGTGAAGCCACAGTGCTATCCACTGTGCTACCCGTGCTGCCCTCCATTGCAAGAGGGATTTGAGTTCAGCAGTAGGGATGTCTTACTTGCAGCTGTACAGGGCCTTGGTGAGACCACACCTGGAGCATTGTCAGCAGTTTTGGTCTCCCTACCTAAGAAAGGATATAGTTGCCACAGAGGGAGCGCAGCGGAGATTCTCCAGGCTGATACTGTACTGGGATTGGTCCTACGAGGAGAGATTGGGCCGACTAGGCCTGGATTCACCGGAGTTTAGAAGGATGAGAGGAGATCTGATTGAAACGTATAAAATTCTAACAGGGCCGGACACCCTGGAGACAGGGAGGATGTTTCCCCTGGTTGGGGAGTCTAGACCCAGGGGACACAGTCTGAGGATTGAGGACTGAGATGAGGAACAATGTCTCCACTCACAGGGTGGTGACCCTGGGGAATTCTCTACCACAGGAGGCTGCGGCGGCCAAAGTCGCTGAATGGATTCAAGAAAGAGATCGATCATTTCTTACATTTTAACATGGCTATGGAGAGAAAGCGGGAATATGGCACTGAAATCGAGGATCAGCCATGATCATATTGAACAGCAGAGCGAGCTCGAGGGGCTGAATGGCCTCCTCCTGTTCCTCGTGTCTAAGTTTAATACCATCAGCAAAAACAGAGCTGGAATTTAACAAGAATGGAAGCTAAACAGTGAAGGTATAACACGTTTGGCAGGTTTGGGGGGGGGGGGGGGGGGGGTGTAGAAAAGGTGAGAAAGGTGGACTGACCTCATTAGGGAATGAAAGCTGCAGGAAGGAATTATGTGGACAGGAAATGGGAGAGAGAGAGAGTCAATATGGTTGGAATTCAAAGATAAAAAGTTCTTGTTCCATTAGTCAGGGGGTATTAGATTCCCAAGCTGTACAGAGGGAATCTGCAGTCAGATTAGTTGGACAAGTAGAAACAACAATATGAGTTCTGTGGACCCAGGACCAGTTGGGACAGGAGTAGTGAATAGAGAAGGAATGGAATTTCTGTCTAACATGTACAGGCCTCCTGCATTGAGCATGATGCTTGTCAGAGCTGGTAGTGCTGTTGGATCTGACTGTGAGCACAGGACTGGTCAGGAAAGGTTTTAAATGCAGGAGAGCTCCCGGACAGCAGTGGCCACGATATTATAAGGGGTTAGGACGTATTTTGAAAGGGAACAAATCTGTGCAAAAACTAGATTCGGGGAGCAGCACGGCGGCGCAGTGGTTAGCACAGCTTCCTCACGGCGCTGAAGTCCTGGGTTCGATCCCGGCTCTGGGTCACTGGCCGTGTGGAGTTTGCACATTCTCCCCGTGTTTGCGTAGGTCTCACCCCCACAACCCAAAGGGTAGGTGGATTGGCCAGGCTAAATTGCCCCTTAATTGGAAAAAATGAATTGGGTATTCTAAATTTAAAAAACAAAATAGATTCAGGTGGGCGGGAGGAACGAACGAGCTGGTGGGGTGTGTGTGGGGGGGGGGGGGAGGATATGAAACACAGAGATTGCAACAGGTACGCGATACGACTTAGCTCTGGCAATACACAACAACGGAACATGTTGTAAAAAGAGGGAGGCGGGGTCATCAATGTCTGGAGGGACAGGAAATGACAGGCTTTCATTACAGTCTCCAACATTATAGACTGCTGGTATGGCAAAGATAAATGTCACCAGGGCAGCATGGTGGCACAGTGGGTTAGCCCTGCAGCCTCACGACACTGAGGTCCCGGGTTCGATCCTAGATCTGGGTCACTGTCCCGTGTGTAGTTTGCACATTCTCCCCGTGTTTGTGTGGGTTTCACCCCGACAGCCCAAAGATGTGCAGTGTAGGTGGATTGGCCAAGCTGAATTGCCCCTTAATTGGAAAAAAATAATTGGATACTCTAAATTTATTGAAAAAGAGAGATAAATGTGACTGTCATGTCGCAGGGACCTTGGTCAAATTGTTCAAGGCGAGGAAGGGGACCTTTAATTGAAATCTAGCTGTATTACAGCCGCCCCGGGAGTGTTTCAGAGTTTGATGGGGCCTATGTGGAGGGAGCTTTACTGCATATTCAGCTACGTTAAAGCAGCCCTGAATACACAGAGTGAGACAGTGCAGAGAGAACACTATATCCCTCCCGCTGTTACTAACAGCCTGAAATACAAACTGCCCCAATTCCCAGAATGAAGCAGTTTTTTCCAAACAATTCCTGCCCAACAAGGAAAGAGGTAAAGCTACAAATATAATGCATTCACTACAATTATAAATGTCTTGAGAATACAAGATGTGGAGATGCCGGCGTTGGACTGGGGTGAGCACAGGTGAGCACATTGTCTCAAGCCAGGACAGTTGGTAGGATTTTGCAAGTCCAGGCCAGATGGTGGGGGGTGAATGTAATGCGACATGAATCCCAGGTCCCGGTTGAGGCCGCACTCATGTGTGCGGAACTTGGCTGTAAGTTTTTGCTCGGCGATTCTGCGTTGTCGCGTGTCCTGAAGGCCACCTTGGAGAACGCTTACCCGGATCAGAGGCTGAATGCCCTTGACTGCTGAAGTGTTCCCCGACTGGAAGGGAACATTCCTGCCTGGTGATTGTTGCACGATGCCCGTTCATTCGTTGTCGCAGTGTCTGCATGGTCTCGCCAATGTACCACGCTTCGGGACATCCTTTCCTGCAGCATATGAGGTAGACAACATTGGTTGAGTCGCACGAGTATGTGCCGCGTACCTGGTGGGTGGTGTTTCCACGTGTAATGGTGGTATCTGAGTCGATGATCTGGCACGTCTTGCAGAGATTGCCCTGGCAGGGTTGTGTGGTGTCGTGGTCGCTGTTCTGAAGGCTGGGTAATTTGCTGCAAACAATGGTTTGTTTGAGGTTGCGCGGTTGTTTGAAGTCCAGTAGTGGGGGTGTGGGGATGACCTTGGCAAGATGTTCATCTTCATTGATGATGTGTTGAAGGCTGCGAAGATGATGTCGTAGTTTCTCTGCCCCAGGAAAGTACTGGACGACGAAGGGTACTCTGTCAGTGGTGTCCCTTGTGTGTCTTCTGAGGAGGTCGGTGCGGCTTGAGACAATTTACACCTCTTTAACCTGTGATTATCCCTCTCCCTGGATCTGTAATGATTTGATTACCTGCAAATGCCTGCATTCCAAGCATTGTCCAGCATCTCTGACTTTGTCTATATAATTGTTTCTGGAACAGACCTCGCCATTCACCTGAGGAAGGGGCTGCGCTCCGAAAGCTCGTGTTTGAATCAAACCTGTTGGACTTTAACCTGGTGTTGTAAGACTTCTTATTGAGAATACAAGGCCAGGGATGTACTTCTGAGGCTGTATAAGGCTCTGGTCAGACCCCATTTGGAGTATGAGAGCAGCTTTTCCCCGTATCTAAGGAAGGATGTGCTGGCCTTGGAAAGGGTCCAGAGGAGGTTCACAAGAATGATCCCTGGAATGAAGAGCTTGTCGTATGAGGAACGGTTGAGGACTCTGGGTCTGTATTCGTTGGGAGTTTAGAAGGATGAGGGGGGATCTTATTGAAACTTACAGGATACTGTGAGGCCTGGATAGAGTGGACGTGGAGAGGATATTTCCACTTGTGGGAAAAATTAGAAGCAGAGGGCACCATCACAGACTAAAGGGATGATCCTTTAAAACAGAGATGAGGAGTAATTTCTTCAGCCAGAGGGTGGTGAATCCGTGGAACTCTTTGCCGCAGAAGGCTGTGGAGGCCAAATCGCTGAGTGTCTGTTTCTGGTTGCAGTCATTGCAATGGATTGCGTCCGGACACACACAGCAGTGTCAATAACGCATCTGTCCCTTCCAATGCAAAGGACTAATGGCAGCCTATCCCATTGGGAAAATCTCCCCAGTTGAAGCTGTACACCACCTACTGAATACTGGCTTCACCAGGGTTCATCCTTGAAATCTGAGATGGCAAGTTCAACTTCACCCCGAAGGAGAGTACGTCGTTTCAATTGTAGCTCTGGATCAGTTGGCAGCACTCTTGCCTCGGACTCAGAAGGTTCAAGTTCACTCCAGGGCTTGAACATAAAAATCATGGCTAATGTTCAAGTGCAGACTAAGGGGAGTGCTGCACTGCCAGAGGTGCCCTCTTACCAAGGAAGCTTTAATGGCCGCTTGGCTGCTCAGCCGATGCAAAGGATCCCACAAAATGTTTCCAAAGGAGAGCATGGGGCGATGTCCCTTGTGCCTTGGTCAATATGTATCCCTCCTCCAACAGCCCAAAAAGCAGATGGTCTGGTCATGAACACACTGCTCTTTGTAGAGTGTGGGGCAAAATGGCTGCCACAATTCCCAGGCTACAGATTGACCACATTGCAAAGTCCATCGCTGACTGTAAAGCACTTTGGGGCATCTCATTGTCTCTCGTTCTGTATTCTCAGGAACACTGCATATAAAATCCTCTTCTCAATACAACGGAGACCGGTTCACAGAAACATAGATAAAAGAAGCAGGAGGAGGCCATTTGGCCCTTCGAGCCTGCTCCTCCATTCATTATCATGGCTGATCATCAAGTTCAATACCCTGATCCTGCCTTACCACCTTGATTCCTTTTGCCCCAAGAGCCATATCTAATTCCGTCTTGCAATTACACGTTTTGGCCTCAACTATTTTCTGTGGGAGTGAATTCCACAGATTCACCGCTCTCTGGGTGAAGACATTTCTCCTCAGTCCTAAAAGGTTTACCCTTTATCCTCAAACTATAACCCCCACCATCGGGAACATTCTCTCTGAATCTACCCTGTCGAATCCAGTTAGAATTTTATAAGTTTCTATAAATTCCCCACTCACTCTTCCAAACTCCAATGAATATTTCAAAGAATTTACAGTGCAGGAGGCCATTCGGCCCATCGAGTCTGCTCCGGCTCTTACAAAGAGCAACCCACTCAAGCCCACGTATCTACCCTATCCCCGCAACCCCCACTTAGCCTTTTTGGACACTAAGGGCAATTTATCGTGGCCAATCCACCTAACCCGCACATCTTTGGACTGTGGGAGGAAACCGGAGCACCCGGAGGAAACCCACGCACACACGGGGAGGACGTGCAGACTCCGCACAGACAGTGACCCAAGCCGGGAATCGAACCTGGGACCCTGGAGCTGTGAAGCAATTGTGCTAACCACTATGCTACCGTGCTGCCCTTAAATATAATCCTAATCGATTTAGTCTCTCCTCATATGACAGTCCCACCATCCCAGGAATCAGCCTGGTAAACCTTCGCTCCTCTCCCTCCATCGCAAAACATCCTTCCTCAGATCAGAGCCGGGATTCTCCCCTACCCGGTGGGGTGGGGGGTCCCGGCGTAGCGGAGTGGCGCCAACCACTCCGGCGTCGGGCCTCCCCAAAGATGCGGAATTCTCCGCCGACTGGCGCCAAAACCGGCGGCAATGGCCTTTGACGCCTGCCGCCGGGGCTGGCCGAAAGGCCTTCGCTGGTTCGCGCATGCGCCGGTGCGTCAGCGGCTGCTGACGTCACCAGCGGCGCATGCACGGTGGGGGGGTTCTCTTCCACCTCCGCCATGGTGGAGGCCGTGGCGGCGGCGGAAGAAAAAGAGTGCCCCCACGGCACTGGCCCACCCGCCGATCGGTGGGCCCCAATCTCGGGCCAGGGCACGGTGGGGGCACCCCCCGGGCTCCAATCGCCCCGCGCCCCCCCCCCCCCCCCCCGGGGCCCGCTCGCGCCGCCACCAGAGGTGGTTTAAACCTCGTCGGCGGGAGAGTCCTTTCAGCGGCGGGACATCGGCCGATTACGGGCAAGGGGCACGCCGATCAGCGGGACGCGATTCCCACTCCCGCCGATTCTCGGGTGCCGGAGAATTCCGGCCACGGCGGGGGCGGGATTTATGCCGGCCCTGGGAGTTTCTCCGGCTCTGCATTAATCAAGCGAAATGCAGAAAATGATCAATTCTAACAAAAGCTAAACATCAAAAAACTGTGCGACACATTAGCAGCAAGCCCGCTCCCCAGGTTTTACTCACCAATCTTTAACAAATGACTGAAAGTCCAGTGAGAAACCCATGCTTTGAGGGAGCAATGGAGGATCTTCCTGCAGCACCTTGGTTAACACCTCAAAGTCTGTTTTACAGTTTTTATATGGAAACTGCCCCGTCGCGAGTTCGACCTGCAAACAGTCAGATAGCTGGGTTAGTGTCAGATACGGCACAGAGTAATGCTCACAATACACATCCTGCTCCACACCGGAGTGCGTCGGACATCAGGCCAACTCCAGGACAGGCAGCAATATTAAATAAAACTACAAATCATCCTACACATTTAAAACTACACAAGATAATCTGACCAATCAGGTACAATAATGACAGATGCCAATTACCGATAAGGTCAGTGTGTTTAGTGTGAATATCAGTGAGTGTGTGTCGGTGTGGGTAGTGTGAATATCAGTGTGAGAGTCGGTGTGGTTAGTGTGAATATCAGTGAGTGTGTCGGTGTGTTTAGTGTGAATATCAGTGTGTGTGTGTCGGTGTGGTTAGTGTGAATATCAGTGTGAGAGTCGGTGTGGTTAGTGTGAATATCAGTGTGTATGTGTCGGTGTGGTTAGTGTGAATATCAGTGTGAGAGTCGGTGTGGTTAGTGTGAATATCAGTGTGAGAGTCGGTGTGGTTAGTGTGAATATCAGTGTGTGTGTGTCGGTGTGGTTAGTGTGAATATCAGTGTGAGAGTCGGTGTGGTTAGTGTGAATGTCAGTGTGAGAGTCGGTGTGGTTAGTGTGAATATCAGTGAGTGTGTCGGTGTGTTTAGTGTGAATATCAGTGAGTGTGTGTCGGTGTGGTTAGTGTGAATATCAGTGAGTGTGTGTCGGTGTGGTTAGTGTGAATATCAGTGTGTGTGTGTCGGTGTGGTTAGTGTGAATATCAGTGTGTGTGTGTCAGTGTGGTTAGTGTGAATATCAGTGAGTGTGTGTCGGTGTGGTTAGTGTGAATATTAGTGTGTGTGTGTCAGTGTGGTTAGTGTGAATATCAGTGTGAGAGTCGGTGTGGTTAGTGTGACTATCAGTGTGAGAGTCGGTGTGGTTAGTGTGAATATCAGTGTGAGACTCGGTGTGGTTAGTGTGAATATCAGTGTGTGTGTGTCAGTGTGGTTAGTGTGAATATCAGTGAGTGTGTCGGTGTGGTTAGTGTGAATATCAGTGTGAGAGTCGGTGTGGTTAGTGTGAATATCAGTGAGTGTGTGTCGGTGTGGTTAGTGTGAATATCAGTGAGTGTGTGTCGGTGTGGTTAGTGTGAATATCAGTGTGAGAGTCGGTGTGGTTAGTGTGAATATCAGTGTGTATGTGTCGGTGTGGTTAGTGTGAATATCAGTGTGTGTGTCGGTGCGGTTAGTGTGAATATCAGTGTGTGTGTCGGTGTGGTTAGTGTGAATATCAGTGTGTGTGTGTCGGTGTGGTTAGTGTGAATATCAGTGTGTGTGTCGGTGTGGTTAGTGTGAATATCAGTGTGTGTGTCGGTGGTTAGTGTGAATATCAGTGTGAGAGTCGGTGTGGTTAGTGTGAATATCAGTGTGTGTGTGTCGGTGCGGTTAGTGTGAATATCAGTGTGTGTGTGTCGGTGTGGTTAGTGTGAATATCAGTGTGTGTGTCGGTGTGGTTAGTGTGACTATCAGTGAGTGTGTGTCGGTGTGGTTAGTGTGAATATCAGTGAGTGTGTGTCGGTGTGGTTAGTGTGAATATCAGTGAGTGTGTGTCAGTGTGGTTAGTGTGACTATCAGTGAGTGTGTGTCGGTGTGGTTAGTGTGAATATCAGTGTGAGAGTCGGTGTGGTTAGTGTGACTATCAGTGAGTGTGTGTCGGTGTGGTTAGTGTGAATATCAGTGTGTGTGTCGGTGTGGTTAGTGTGAATATCAGTGTGTGTGTCGGTGTGGTTAGTGTGAATATCAGTGTGTGTGTCGGTGTGGTTAGTGTGAATATCAGTGTGTGTGTGTCGGTGTGGTTAGTGTGAATATCAGTGAGTGTGTGTCGGTGTGGTTAGTGTGAATATCAGTGTGTGTGTCGGTGTGGTTAGTGTGAATATCAGTGTGTGTGTGTCGGTGTGGTTAGTGTGAATATCAGTGTGTGTGTGTCGGTGTGGTTAGTGTGAATATCAGTGTGTGTGTGTCGGTGTGGTTAGTGTGAATATCAGTGTGTGTGTGTCGGTGTGGTTAGTGTGAATATCAGTGTGTGTGTCGGTGTGGTTAGTGTGAATATCAGTGTGTGTGTGTCGGTGTGGTTAGTGTGAATATCAGTGTGTGTGTCGGTGTGGTTAGTGTGAATATCAGTGTGTGTGTCGGTGTGGTTAGTGTGAATATCAGTGTGAGATTGTGGTTAGTGTGAATATCAGTGTGTGTGTTAGTGTGAATATCAGTGTGTGTGTCGGTGTGGTTAGTGTGAATATCAGTGTGTGTGTCGGTGTGGTTAGTGTGAATATCAGTGTGTGTGTCGGTGTGGTTAGTGTGAATATCAGTGTGTGAGTCGGTGTGGTTAGTGTGAATATCAGTGTGAGAGTCGGTGTGGTTAGTGTGAATATCAGTGTGTGTGTCGGTGTGGTTAGTGTGAATATCAGTGTGTGTGTCGGTGTGGTTAGTGTGAATATCAGTGTGTGTGTGTCGGTGTGGTTAGTGTGAATATCAGTGTGTATGTGTCGGTGTGGTTAGTGTGAATATCAGTGTGTGTGTGTCGGTGTGGTTAGTGTGAATATCAGTGTGTGTGTGTCGGTGTGGTTAGTGTGAATATCAGTGTGTGTGTGTCGGTGTGGTTAGTGTGAATATCAGTGTGAGAGTCGGTGTGGTTAGTGTGAATATCAGTGTGAGAGTCGGTGTGGTTAGTGTGAATATCAGTGTGAGAGTCGGTGTGGTTAGTGTGAATATCAGTGTGAGAGTCGGTGTGGTTAGTGTGAGTATCAGTGAGAGAGTCGGTGTGGTTAGTGTGAATATCAGTGTGTGTGTGTCGGTGTGGTTAGTGTGAATATCAGTGAGTGTGTCAGTGTGGTTAGTGTGAATATCAGTGTGTGTGTGTCGGTGTGGTTAGTGTGAATATCAGTGTGTGTGTGTCGGTGTGGGTAGGGTGAATATCAGTGTGTGTGTGTGTCGGTGTGGTTAGTGTGAATATCAGTGTGTGTGTGTCAGTGTGGTTAGTGTGAATATCAGTGAGTGTGTGTCAGTGTGGTTAGTGTGAATATCAGTGTGTGTGTCGGTGTGGTTAGTGTGAATATCAGTGTGTGTGTCGGTGTGGTTAGTGTGAATATCAGTGTGTGTGTCGGTGTGGTTAGTGTGACTATCAGTGTGTGTGTTGGTGTGGGTAGTGTGAATATCAGTGAGAGAGTCGGTGTGGTTAGTGTGAATATCAGTGTGTGTGTCGGTGTGGTTAGTGTGAATATCAGTGTGTGTGTGTCGGTGTGGTTAGTGTGAATATCAGTGAGTGTGTGTCGGTGTGGTTAGTGTGAATATCAGTGTGTGTGTGTCGGTGTGGTTAGTGTGAATATCAGTGTGTGTGTCGGTGTGGTTAGTGTGAATATCAGTGTGTGTGTCGGTGTGGTTAGTGTGAATATCAGTGTGTAGTGTGTCGGTGTGGTTAGTGTGAATATCAGTGGTGTGTGTCGGTGTGGTTAGTGTGAATATCAGTGTGTGTGTCGGTGTGGTTAGTGTGAATATCAGTGTGTGTGTCGGTGTGGTTAGTGTGAATATCAGTGTGTGAGTCGGTGTGGTTAGTGTGAATATCAGTGTGTGTGTCGGTGTGGTTAGTGTGAATATCAGTGTGTGTGTCGGTGTGGTTAGTGTGAATATCAGTGTGTGTGTGTCGGTGTGGTTAGTGTGAATATCAGTGTGAGTGTCGGTGTGGTTAGTGTGAATATCAGTGTGAGAGTCGGTGTGGTTAGTGTGAATATCAGTGAGTGTGTGTCGGTGTGGTTAGTGTGAATATCAGTGTGTGTGTCGGTGTGGTTAGTGTGAATATCAGTGTGTGTGTGTCGGTGTGGTTAGTGTGAATATCAGTGTGTGTGTGTCGGTGTGGTTAGTGTGAATATCAGTGTGTGTGTCGGTGTGGTTAGTGTGAATATCAGTGTGTGTGTCGGTGTGGTTAGTGTGAATATCAGTGTGTGTGTGTCGGTGTGGTTAGTGTGAATATCAGTGTGAGAGTCGGTGTGGTTAGTGTGAATATCAGTGTGTGTGTGTCGGTGTGTTAGTGTGAATATCAGTGTGTGTGTGTCGGTGTGGTTAGTGTGAATATCAGTGTGAGTGTCGGTGTGGTTAGTGTGAATATCAGTGTGTGTGTCGGTGTGGTTAGTGTGAATATCAGTGTGTGTGTGTCGGTGTGGTTAGTGTGAATATCAGTGTGTGTGTCGGTGTGGTTAGTGTGAATATCAGTGTGATGTGTCGGTGTGGTTAGTGTGAATATCAGTGTGTGTGTCGGTGTGGTTAGTGTGAATATCAGTGTGTGTGTGTCGGTGTGGTTAGTGTGAATATCAGTGTGTGTGTGTCGGTGTGGTTAGTGTGACTATCAGTGTGAGAGTCGGTGTGGTTAGTGTGACTATCAGTGTGAGAGTCGGTGGTTAGTGTGAATATCAGTGTGAGAGTCGGTGTGGTTAGTGTGACTATCAGTGTGAGAGTCGGTGTGGTTAGTGTGACTATCAGTGTGAGTCGGTGGTTAGTGTGAATATCAGTGTGAGAGTCGGTGGTTAGTGTGACTATCAGTGTGAGAGTCGGTGTGGTTAGTGTGAATATCAGTGTGAGAGTCGGTGTGGTTAGTGTGATTATCAGTGTGAGTCAGTGGTTAGTGTGAATATCAGTGTGAGAGTCGGTGGTTAGTGTGACTATCAGTGTGAGAGTCGGTGTGGTTAGTGTGAATATCAGTGTGAGAGTCGGTGTGGTTAGTGTGATTATCAGTGAGTGTGTAATTAGTGAAGTTAGTGACTGCAGTATTGTTGGAGTGTAGTAGCCCATCGTTGTTACAATGTGAATGTGAGTGTCCTGTTGGGCAGAGTTTAAGTTTCCAACACAATAACGATGTTTCATTGCAGACACTTTTTTCGCTTACCAGTGAAATGCCCAGGCTCCAGACGTCTGCTCTGATATCATAATCGGGTTTGGTGGGATCCGGAGGATCAATCCGTTCCGGCTGTGGACAAAGAGAGAATAAACTCAACACATGGCGGGGTAACCTCGCTGACTACAGTTTGCTCCCCCAGCTCCTTATAGCCCGTTAGTTCAGTCCATCACCCCCCCCCCCCCCCACCCCCCCCCCCCCCCCCCCCCCCCCCCCCCCCCCCCC
>NC_052170.1:25280003-25326977 GCF_902713615.1 Scyliorhinus canicula | reverse complement strand
CGCTGTCCTCACACTGGAAGTGCACACGGATTGTTTGGGTCCTGAGCGGCGAGCAGCAGTGACGGTCCAGGCACAGGCCGCAGGAGTTCGGCTGGTATTTCTTCACACTTTTACAACCAGCGTAAGTGAATGGAGCCGGCTCGGTGGCTTTGTGCATCCTGGTGCATTTCTTACCCCTCTGGAAGAGATAAAGGGACAGTTCAAAGATTCCCCTTCCTCTCAGCCACCTTGACCAAAATACACTGACGTTCCCTTCACATTCCCCACCAAACAGACAATATATAAACGATATGTGAAAGGGTCCTTTCGATACAAAACATTAACTCTGTCTCTCTCCATCTATGCCGATATAAAAACTTTTGCCTCTTGCTCTGGGTGTGTGTCTACAAGAGACAACTCTATACCCAGTGTGAACCATTTTAAAATTCAAAAAATGAAATGAAAATCGCTTATTGTCACGAGTAGGCTTCAATGAAGTTACTGTGAAAAGCCCCTAGTCGCCACATTCCGGCGCCTGGTACGGGAATCGAACTGTGCTGCTGGCCTGCTTGGTCTGCTTTAAAAGCCAGCGATTTAGCTGAGTGAGCTAAACCAGCCCCTGAATACATTGTTAACAGGTTCACTGCACTGATTCATAGAATCCCTACAGTGCAGAAGGAGGCCATTCGGCCATTGGGTCTGCACCGATGGCTCCGAAAGAGCTCCCTATCCAGGTCACCCCACCCAATCCCCCCCACCAGTGACCCAGCGGGGAATCGAACCTGGGACTCTAGCGCTGTGAGGCAGCAGTGCTAACCACTGTGCCTTGTATGCTGAGCATTTCAATTCCTCATCGAAATGCTCCTTAAACGCTGTGAGGGTCTCGGCCTCCACCACCCTTTCAGGCAGCGAGTTCCAGACTCCACCACCCTCTGGGTGGAAAGGGTTTTCCTCCCATCCCCTCTAAACCTCCTGCCCCTCACCTTAAATCTCTGCCCCCTGGTCATTGATCTCTCCACCAAGGGGAAAAGTACCTCCCTGTCTCCCCTAGCTACATCCATCATAATTTTATACACCTCAATCAGGTCCCCCTCAGCCATCTCTGCCACAGGGAAAACATCGCCAGCCTATTCAGACTCTCTCCATAGCCCAGGGAGCACCCTGAATCTCCTCTGTACCCTCTCTTGTCCAATCACATCCTGGGGTGAAGCGGATTTGCCTCATGGAGGAGAGGTTGAGCAGACAGGGGATTTATCTCATTACGGTTTGGAAGAATGGTGGTCTCGGTGGTCTTACTGAACACACAGCATTCTGAAGGGGGGGGTGAAGGTGGAGGCTGAGGGAGGGGGGGGGGGATCTCGAGCTGGGGGCACAGTTTACAAATAAGGGTGGGATTCTCCATCCTGGAAGCCGGCCAATGGAGTTTCCCATTGTGGGCACCACCCAACCACCCACACCATCCGGAATCTGCCAGCGTGGGTTCCCAGTGAAGCAGGAATATCCCATAGACACAGAGGAATCCTCCCCAAGGGTCTCCCATTTAAGTCAGACATGAGAAGGAATGTCTTCCCTTCACGGTGGCTAGTGTTTCAATTCTCCTCCTTCGAGAGCAGTGGAGGCTGGGTCCTTGAATACAGTCAAGCAGCGTCAGGGATCGACACAAGGGAGTTAACGGTTATGGGGGGGGGGGGCAGACAAGAGTCTGCAGTTGAGGCTACAACCAGATCAGGTTTTAGCACAGGGCTAAAGAGCTGGCTTTGAAAGCAGGCCAGCAGCACGGTTCAATTCCTGTACCAGCCTCCCGAGCAGGCGCCGGAATGTGGCGACTAGGGGCTTTTCACAGTAACTTCATTGAAGCCTACTGTGATAATAAGCAATTTTCATTTAATCCAAATGGGGGCTGAATGGCCTCCTCCTATCTCTAATGTTCTCCTGTGTTGGGCAATGGAATGCTCATTGGGCTGAGGAACATCAATATCTACTTTGTACAAGTTGAACAAAAATTAAAGCACAAAGAAAATTATGAGCACAAGAACAGGCCCTTCGGCCCTCCGAACCTGTGCTGACCATGCTGCCCTGTCTAAACTAAAACCTTCTACACTTCCTGGGCCCTTTTCCCTCTATTCCCATCCTATTCATGTATTTGTCAAGATGCCCTTAAATGTCACTATCGTTCCCATGCCTTCCACCACTCCTCCGGCAGCGAGTTCCAGGCACCCACTACCCCTCTGTGTAAAAAACTTACCTCGTACATCTACTCTAAACCTTGCCCCTCGCACCTTTAAACCTATGCCCCCTAGTAATTGACCCCTCTACCCTGGGGAAAAGCCTCTGACTATCCACTCTGTCTGTGCCCCTCATAATTTGGAGACCTCTATCAAGTCGCCCCTCAACCTCCATTGTTCCAGTGAGAACAAACCGAGTTTATTCAACCTCTCCTCACTAGCTAATGCCCTCCATACCAGGCAACATCCTGGTAAATCGCTTCTGCACCCTCTCTAAAGCCTCCACATCCTTCTGGTAGTGTGGCGACCAGAATTGAACACTATACTCCAAGTGTGGCTGAACTAAGGTTCTATGCAGCTGCAACATGACTTGCCAATTCTTATACTCAATGCCCCGGCCAATGAAGGCAAGCATACCGTATGCCTTCTTGACTACCTTCGCCACCTGTGTTGCCCCTTTCAGTGACCTGTGGACCTGTACACCTAGATCTCTCTGACTGTCAACACTCTTGAGGGTTCTACCATTCACTGTATATTCCCTACCTGCATTAGACATTCCAAAATGTATTACCTCACATTTGCCCGGATTAAACTCCATCTGCCATCTCTCCGCCCAAGTCTCCAAACGATCTAAATCCTGCTGCGTCCTCTGACAGTCCTCATCGCTATCCACAATTCCACCAACCCTTTGTGTTACAGCGTCAGCAGCACCTGGTTTCAATGCAGTCGTGTGACTCGCTGTTACTGGTTAATTGGGGGGAGGAGGGTTCAGCTCAGTTGGCTGGACGGCTGTGATGTGGAGCGAGGCCAGCAGAGTGGGTTCAATTCCCCGTACCGGCTGAGGTTATTCCTTGTCCCGCCTTCTCAACCTCGCCCCCTCGCCCGAGGCGTGGTGACCCTCAGATTAAACCACCACCAGTCAGCTATCCCCCCTATGGTCACCCGGGCCTATGGAGACTTGACGTTTTATTGATCTCTCAGTACATTGTGGTAGAAAGGGGGGAGAGGGGGCGAATCCACTTCTTACCTTCAGCCGGGGATAGCTGGTCTGCTTGCAAGAGGCTTGGAGCTGACACAGACAGGTCTCTTTCCTCAGTTTACACTCGGAGTTCTGATTGCTGACCCTGCTGGACACTCCCAGGCCGCAGGTTATTGAACACTCGGACCAGGGGGTGGTTTGTCTGGTGCACAAGTCCCGGGGGAACCCGTCCCCCTCAAACAGCCTCCAAGCCGAGAAAGAGAGAATTGTAATAATAATAATCTTTATTAGTGTCACAAGTAGGCTGACATTGACACTGTAATGAAGTTACTGTGAAAATCCCCTAGTCGCCACATTCCGGCGCCTGTTCGGGTCACAGAGGGAGAATTCAGAATGTCCAATTCATCTAACAGCACGTCTTTCGGGACTGTGGGAGGAAACCGGAGCACCCGGAGGAAACCCACACAGACACGGGGAGAACGTGCAGACTCCGCACAGACAGCGACCCAGTGGGGAATCGAACCTGGGACCCTGGCGCTGTGAAGCAACAGTGCTAACCCTCTGTGCTGGTCGCTCAGAATCTTGGCGGGAGGTGGGGGGAGGGTTGGAGCAGAGCGATCCTGAAATAGATGCACCTCGGAGACACTGAACCGCCACCCGGCTCGATTTCAGGACGAATATTCAGCTGCTAGTTCCGTCTTGTTTACTCAGATGGCGGAAGTGGCAGACAGCTGCAGTCACTATAATCGGACAAGCGGGTATCGGTGCTTCTATTAATGGACGGGGCAGCTCCAGAGGGAGGGTTCACCCCGTTAGCCAGTGACAGTAACTCACGTGCAGTTTGCCGAGGTTGCTGCCGTGGATCAGTTCGTTGCTGCTGATTCCCGCCAGGGCGGTGCGGCTGGGAAAGGGACGGCCGCCGTCCTCACAGACAAACCTCTGGCAGCACAGCCCGGGAGCTTTCACCAAGCGGGGGTAGGGGCAGCTCATGCCCGTCAGCGGAAGCTGCTGGGGGCACAGGGGGGGCGCAGCCACCACCCCGTCCATACAGCTGCATGATGTTTACAGCTGGGCTCGAAGCTGTCGCCGTTTTGGAAAATCTTCCCGTTGTACTCACAGGTCCGTCCTTCCGATTTTGGAGGGAGGGGAGGAGAGAGGGAGGGAGGGGGGGAGGGAGGTGGGAGGGGGGAGGGGGGAGGGGGGGGTGGGGGGGAGGAGGGGGGGTGGGAGGGGAGGGGGGGGAGGGGGGGAGGGGGGGGGGAGGGGGGAGGGGGGGGGAGGGGGGGGGGGGTGGGGGGGAGGGGGGGGTGTGGGGGGGGGAGGGGGGGGTGTGGGGGAGGGGAGGGGGGGGGAGGGGGGTGTGGGGAGGGGAGGGGAGGGGGGGGGGGGAGGGGGGGAGGGGGGGTGTGGGGGGGGGGGTGTGGGGGGGGGGGGTTGTGGGGAGGGGAGGGGGGGTGTGGGGGAGGGGAGGGGGGGGTGTGGGGGAGGGGAGGGGGGGTGTGGGGGAGGGGAGGGGGGGTGTGGGGGAGGGGAGGGGGGGTGGGGGAGGGGAGGGGTGGTGTGGGGGAGGGGGAGGGGATGGGGGGGTGTGGGGGAGGGGAGGGGGGGGTGTGGGGGGGGGTGGGTGGGGGGAGGGGGGGGTGGGGGGGGGGAGGGGGGGGGTGGGGGGAGGGGGGGGGTGGGGGGGAGGGGGGGGGTGGGGGGAGGGGGGGGGTGGGGGGAGGGAGGGGGTGTGGGGGGGGAGGGAGGGGGTGTGGGGGGAGGGGGGGGGTGTGGGGGGGGAGGGAGGGGGGGTGTGGGGGGGGAGGGAGGGGGGTGTGGGGGGAGGGAGGGGGGTGTGGGGGGGGAGGGAGGGGGGTGTGGGGGGGGGGGAGGGAGGGGGGGTGTGGGGGGGGGGGAGGGAGGGGGGTGTGTGGGGGGAGGGGGGGGGTGTGGGGGGGGGAGGGAGGGGGGTGTGGGGGGGGAGGGAGGGGGGGTGTGGGGGGGGGAGGGAGGGGGGGTGTGGGGGGGGGAGGGAGGGCGGGTGTGGGGGGGGGAGGGAGGGGGGGTGGGGGAGGGAGGGAGGGGGGAGGGGAGGGGGGGGGAGGGGAGGGGGGTGTGGGGGGGAGGGAGGGAGGGGGGAGGGGAGGGGGGAGTGTGGGGGGATGGAGGGAGGGGGGGGTGTGGGGGGGGGTGTGAGGGAGGGGAGGGGGGGTGTGGGGGGAGGGAGGGGTGGGTGTGGGGGGGGGTGTGAGGGAGGGAGGGAGGGGAGGGGGGGTGTGGGGGAGGGAGGGGGAGGGGAGGGGGGTGTGGGGGAGGGAGGGGGGAGGGGAGGGGGAGGGGAGGGGAGGGGGAGGGGAGGGGGAGGGGAGGGGAGGGGGAGGGAGGGGGGAGGGGAGGGGGGGTGTGGGGGAGGGGAGGGGGGGTGTGGGGGAGGGGAGGGGTGGTGTGGGGGAGGGGGAGGGGAGGGGGGGTGTGGGGGAGGGGAGGGGGGGTGTGGGGGAGGGGGAGGGGAGGGGGGTGTGGGGGAGGGGAGGGGGGGGTGTGGGGGAGGGGAGGGGGGGGTGTGGGGGAGGGGAGGGGGGTGTGGGGGAGGGGAGGGGGGGTGTGGGGGAGGGGAGGGGGTGTGTGGGGAGGGGGGGTGTGGGGGAGGGGGGGTGTGGGGGAGGGGGAGGGGAGGGGGGGCTGTGGGGGGAGGGAGGGAGGGGGAGGGGAGGGGGGGTGTGGGGGGGGGAGGGGAGGGAGGGGGGGGAGGGGAGGGGGGGTGTGGGGGAGGGGCGGGGTGTGGGGAGGGGGGGGAGGAGAGGGAGGGGGGTGTGGGAGGGGGGAGGAGAGGGGAGGGGGGTGTGGGGGGGGGAGGAGAGGGGAGGGGGGTGTGGGGGAGGGGGAGGAGGAGAGGGGGGGAGGAGAGGGGAGGGGGGAGGAGAGGGGAGGGGGGGAGGAGAGGGGAGGGGGGGGAGGAGAGGGGAGGGGGGGGAGGAGAAGGGAGGGGGGGAGGAGAAGGGAGGGGGGGAGGAGAGGGGAGGGGAGGGGAGGGGAGGGGGGGAGGAGAGGGGAGGGGAGGGGGGGAGGGAGGGGAGGGGGGGAGGAGAGGGGGGGAGGAGAGGGGAGGGGAGGGGGGGGGGGCAGAGGGGAGGGGAGGGGGGAGAGGGGAGGGGGGAGAGGGGAGGGGAGGGGAGGGGGGGAGGAGAGGGGGGGGAGGGGGGGAGGGGGAGGGGAGGGAGGAGAGGGGGGGGAGGGGGGGAGGGGAGGGGGGAGGAGGGGGGGGGAGGGGAGGGGGGAGGGGGGGAGGGAGAGGGGAGGGGGAGGGAGAGGGGAGGGGGAGAGGGGAGGGGGGAGAGGGGAGGGGGGGGGAGGGAGAGGGGAGAGGGGAGAGGGGAGGGGAGGGGGGGAGGGGAGGGGAGGGGGAGAGGGGAGGGGAGGGGAGGGGGAGAGGGGAGGGGAGAGGGGAGGGGGAGAGGGGAGGGGGGGAGGGGAGGGGGGAGGGGAGGGGGGTGGGAGGGGAAGGGGGGGGAGGAGAGGGGGGAGAGGGGGAGGAGAGGGTGGAGAAGGGGGGAGGGTGGAGAAGGGGGTGAGGGTGAGGAGAGGGTGGAGAAGGGGAGGGTGGAGAAGGGGGTGAGGGTGGGGGGGTGAGAGAGGTAGGGAGAGGGGGAAGGAGAGGGGGGAAGGAGGGAAGGGGAGGGAGGGAGGGGGGGAGGGAGGAGGAGAGAGGGAGGGAGGGGGAAGGGGAGGGGGGTAAGGGGGGTCAGTGTGAGGGGGGGTCAGTGTGAGGGGGTCAGTGTGGGGGGGTCAGTGTGGGGGGGGGCAGTGTGGGGGGGGGGCAGTGTGAGGGGGGGGCAGTGTGAGGGGGGGTCAGTGTGGGGGGGTCGGTGTGGGGGGGGCGGTGTGAGGGGGGTCGGTGTGAGGGCGGTCGGTGTGAGGGGGGTCGGTGTGAGGGGGGCCGGTGTGAGGGGGTCAGTGTGAGGGGGGGGTCAGTGTGTGGGGGGGTCAGTGTGAGGGGGGTCAGTGTGGGGGGGTCAGTGTGATGGGGGGTCAGTGTGAGGGGGGGTCAGTGTGAGGGGGGTCAGTGTGGGGGTCAGTGTGAGGGGGGTCAGTGTGGGGGGGGTCAGTGTGAGGGGGGTCAGTGTGAGGGGGGGTCAGTGTGAGGGGGGGGCAGTGTGGGGGGGGCAGGGAGGGGGGGGTCAGTGTGAGGGGCGGTCAGTGTGAGGGGGTCAGTGTGAGGGGGGTCAGCGTGTGGGGGGGGGGGTCAGTGTGAGGGGGGGGTCAGTGTGAGGGGGGGTCAGTGTGAGTGGGTCAGTGTGGGAGGGGGTTAGTTTTTGGGGAGGGTCAGTATGGGAGGGGTCAGTGTGAGGGGGGGTCAGTGTGAGGGGGGGGCAGTGTGGGGGGGGTCAGTGTGAGGGGGGTCAGTGTGGGGGGGGGTCAGTGTGAGGGGGTCAGTGTGAGGGGGGGTCAGTGTGAGGGGGGGTCAGTGTGGAGTGGGTCAGTGTGGGAGGGGGTTAGTTTTTGGGGAGGGTCAGTGTGGGAGGGGTCAGTGTGAGAGGGGTCAGTGTGAGGGGGGTCAGTGTGGCAGGGGTCAGTGTTGGGGAGGGTCAGTGGGGGGGGTCAGTGTGGGAGGGGTCAGTGTGAGGGGGGAGGGGTCAGTGGGGGGGTCAGTGTGAGGGGGGTCAGTGTGGGAGGGGGTCAGTGTTGTGGAGGGTCAGTGGGAGGGGTCAGTGTGGGAGGGGTCAGTGTGAGGGGGAGGGTCAGGCGGGGTCAGTGTGGCGGCGGTCAGTGTTCGGGAGGGTCAGTGGGGGGGTTCAGTGTGGGAGGGGGTCAGTGTGGGGAGGGTCAGGGGGGGGGTCAGTGTGAGGGGGAGGGGTCAGTGGGGGGTCAGTGTGGGAGGGGTCAGTGTGAGGGGGAGGGGTCAGTGGGGGGTCAGTGTGAGGGGGAGGGGTCAGTGGGGGGTCAGTGTGGGAGGGGTCAATGTGGGGGATGGATCAGTGGGGGGTCAGTGTGGGAGGGGTCAGTGTGAGGGGGAGGGTGGTCAGTGGGGGGGGTCAGTGTTAGGGGGGGTCAGTGTGAGAAGGGGTCAGTGTGAGGGGGGGTCAGTGTGAGGGGGGGTCAGTGTGAGGGGGGGTCAGTGTGAGGGGGTCAGTGTGAGGGAGAGGGTCAGTGGGGGTGGTCAGTGTGGGAGGGGGTCAGTGTGAGGGGGGTCAGTGTGAGGGGGGGTCAGTGTGAGGGGGGGTCAGTGTGAGGGGAGGGTTCAGTGGGGGTGGTCAGTGTGGCAGGGGGTCAGTGTGAGGGGGAGGGTTCAGTGGGGGTGGTCAGTGTGGGAGGGGGTCAGTGTGGGGATGGGTCAGTGTGAGGGGGTGGGGTCAGTGTGAGGGGGTGGGTCAGTGTGAGGGGAGGGGTCAGTGTGTGGGGGATGGGTCAGTGTGAGGGGGGGTCAGTGTGAGGGGGGGTCAGTGTGTGAGGGGGTCAGTGTGAGGGGGATCAGTGTGGGAGGGGGTCAGTGGGGGGGTCAGTGTGGGAGGGGTCAGTGTGGGAGGGGTCAGTGTGGGAGGGGTCAGTGTGGGAGGGGTCAGTGGGAGGGTCAGTGTGGGAGGGGTCAGTGTGAGGGGGAGGGGTCAGTGGCGGGGTCAGTGTGGCGGCGGTCAGTGTTCGGGGGGTCAGTGGGGGGGTCAGTGTGGGAGGGGGTCAGTGTTGGGGAGGGTCAGTGGGGGGGGTCAGTGTGAGGGGGGGGTCAGTGGGGGGGGGTCAGTGTGGGAGGGGTCAGTGTGAGGGGGAGGGGTCAGTGGGGGGTCAGTGTGAGGGGGAGGGGTCGTGGGGGTCAGTGTGGGAGGGGTCAGTGTGAGGGGATGGATCAGTGGGGGGTCAGTGTGGGAGGGGTCAGTGTGAGGGGGAGGTTGGTCAGTGGGGGGGTCAGTGTTAGGGGGGGTCAGTGTGAGAAGGGGTCAGTGTGAGGGGGGGTCAGTGTGAGGGGGGGTCAGTGTGGGGGGGGTCAGTGTGAGGGGGGTCAGTGTGAGGGAGAGGGTTCAGTGGGGGTGGTCAGTGTGGGAGGGGGTCAGTGTGAGGGGGTGTCAGTGTGAGGGGGGGTCAGTGTGAGGGGGGGTCAGTGTGAGGGGGAGGGTTCAGTGGGGGTGGTCAGTGTGGGAGGGGGTCAGTGTGAGGGGGAGGGTTCAGTGGGGGGGTCAGTGTGGGAGGGGGTCAGTGTGGGGATGGGTCAGTGTGAGGGGGTGGGTCAGTGTGAGGGGGTGGGGTCAGTGTGAGGGGGAGGGGGGTCAGTGGGGGGAGTCAGTGTGAGGGGGGGTCAGTGTGAGGGGGTCAGTGTGTGAGGGGGTCAGTGTGAGGGGGATCAGTGTGGGAGGGGGTCAGTGGGGGGGTCAGTGTGGGAGGGGTCAGTGTGAGGGGGGTCAGTGTGGGAGGGGGTCAGTGTTGTGGAGGGTCAGTGGGAGGGTCAGTGTGGGAGGGTCAGTGTGAGGGGGAGGGGTCAGTGGCGGGGTCAGTGTGGCGGCGGTCAGTGTTCGGGAGGGTCAGTGTGAGGGGGAGGGGTCAGTGGGGGGGTCAGTGTGGGAGGGGGTCAGTGTTGGGAGGGTCAGGGGGGGGGGCGTGTGAGGGGGAGGGGTCAGTGGGGGGGTCAGTGTGGGAGGGGTCAGTGTGAGGGGAGGGGTCAGTGGGGGGTCAGGTGAGGGGGGGGGGCAGTGGGGGGTCAGTGTGGGAGGGGTCAATGTGAGGGGGATGGATCAGTGGGGGGTCAGTGGGAGGGGTCAGTGGGAGGGGTCAGTGGTCAGTGGGAGGGGTCAGTGTTGGGGGGGTCAGTGTTAGGGGGGGTCAGTGTGAGAAGGGGTCAGTGTGAGGGGGGGTCAGTGTGAGGGGGGGTCAGGTGAGGGGGGGTCAGTGTGAGGGGGGGTCAGTGTGAGGGAGAGGGTTCAGTGGGGGTGGTCAGTGGGGAGGGGGTCAGGGTGTGAGGGGGTGTCAGTGTGAGGGGGGGTCAGTGTGAGGGGGGGTCAGTGTGAGGGGGAGGGTTCAGTGGGGGGGGTCAGTGTGGGGAGGGGGTCAGTGTGGGGAGGGTCAGTGTGAGGGGGTGGGGTCAGTGTGAGGGGGTGGGGTCAGTGTGAGGGGAGGGGTCAGTGGGGGGAGTCAGAGTGAGGGGGGGTCAGTGTGGGGGGGGGGTCAGTGTGAGTGGGGTCAGTGTGTGAGGGGTCAGTGTGAGGGGGATCAGTGTGGGAGGGGGTCAGTGGGGGGTCAGTGTGAGGGGGGGTCAGTGTGGGAGGGGGTCAGTGTGAGAGGGGGTCAGTGGGGGGGTCAGTGTGAGGGGGGGTCAGTGTGGGAGGGGTCAGTGTGAGTGGGGGTCAGTGTGGGAGGGGGTCAGTGGGGGGGTCAGTGTGGGAGGGGTCAGTGTGAGGGGGGGTCAGTGTGGGAGGGGTCAGTGTGAGGGGGAGGGGTCAGTGGTGGGGGGTGGTGTAGTATTTCCGGGGGGGGCAGGGGGGGGGGTGGTGTAGTATTTCCGGGGGGGCGGGGGGAGGGGTCAGTGGGGGGGGGTCAGTGTGAGTGGGGGTCAGTGTGAGTGGGGTCAGTGGGAGGGTCAGTGTGAGGGGGAGGGGTCAGTGGGGGGGTCAGTGTGGGAGGGGTCAGTGTGAGGGGGAGGGGTCAGTGTGGGAGGGGTCAGTGTGAGGGGGTGGTGTAGTATTTCCGGGGGGGCAGGGGGCGGGGGTGGTGGGGTGTAGTATTTCCGGGGGGGGCGGCGGGGGGAGGGGTAGTATTTCTGGGGGGGGGGGGGTCACTGGCCTCTGCAGGTTCCCTCTACTGTGTGTCCCACTCCAGCCCTTTGCGATGATCACAGGGCAGGTCCAGGCTGCACTCCTCGTTCAGCTGCTGGGCACACACTGCAGCAGGCACAGCCGCCCAGGAGCACCCTCACCCAGGGGGGGGGGGGGGGGGCAGACAGCTACAGCCGGGGGGGCACACACACTGCAGCAGGCACAGCCACCCAGGAGCACCCTCACCCGGGGGGGGGGGGGGAGGGGCAGACAGCTACAGCCGGGGGTCACACACACTGCAGCAGGCACAGCCGCCCAGGAGCACCCTCACCCGGGGGGGGGGGGGGGCAGACAGCTACAGCCGGGGGGCAGACAGCTACAGCCGGGGGGCACACACTGCAGCAGGCACAGCCGCCCAGGAGCACCCTCACCCGGGGGGGGGGGGGGGGAGGGGCAGACAGCTACAGCCGGGGGGGCACACACACTGCAGCAGGCACAGCCACCCAGGAGCACCCTCACCCGGGGGGGGGGGGGGGGAGGGGCAGACAGCTACAGCCGGGGGGCACACCCTGCAGCAGGCACAGCCGCCCAGGAGCACCCTCACCCGGGGGGGGGGGGGGGGGGGTGGGCAGACAGCTACAGCCGGGGGGGCACACACACTGCAGCAGGCACAGCCACCCAGGAGCACCCTCACCCGGGGGGGGGGGGGGCAGACAGCTACAGCCGGGGGGCAGACAGCTACAGCCGGGGGGCACACACTGCAGCAGGCACAGCCGCCCAGGAGCACCCTCACCCGGGGGGGGGGGGGGGAGGGGCAGACAGCTACAGCCGGGGGGGCACACACACTGCAGCAGGCACAGCCACCCAGGAGCACCCTCACCCGGGGGGGGGGGGGGGAGGGGCAGACAGCTACAGCCGGGGGGCACACCCTGCAGCAGGCACAGCCGCCCAGGAGCACCCTCACCCGGGGGGGGGGGGGGGGGGGGGCAGACAGCTACGGCCGGGGGGGCACACACACTGCAGCAGGCACAGCCGCCCAGGAGCACCCTCACCCGGGGGGGGGGGGGGCAGACAGCTACAGCCGGGGGGCAGACAGCTACAGCCGGGGGGCACACACTGCAGCAGGCACAGCCGCCCAGGAGCACCCTCACCCGGGGGGGGGGGGGGCAGACAGCTACAGCCGGGGGGCACACACACTGCAGCAGGCACAGCCGCCCAGGAGCACCCTCACCCGGGGGGGGGGGGGGGGGGTGGGCAGACAGCTACAGCCGGGGGGGCACACACACTGCAGCAGGCACAGCCGCCCAGGAGCACCCTCACCCGGGGGGGGGGGGGGCAGACAGCTACAGCCGGGGGGGCACACACACTGCAGCAGGCACAGCCGCCCAGGAGCACCCTCACCCGGGGGGGGGGGGGGGGGTGGGCAGACAGCTACAGCCGGGGGGGCACACACACTGCAGCAGGCACAGCCGCCCAGGAGCACCCTCACCCGGGGGGGGGGGGGGGGGTGGGCAGACAGCTACAGCCGGGGGGGCACACACACTGCAGCAGGCACAGCCACCCAGGAGCACCCTCACCCGGGGGGGGGGGGGGGCAGACAGCTACAGCCGGGGGGCAGACAGCTACAGCCGGGGGGCACACACTGCAGCAGGCACAGCCGCCCAGGAGCACCCTCACCCGGGGGGGGGGGGGGGGGGGCAGACAGCTACAGCCGGGGGGCACACACACTCCACAGGGCTCTCACCTGCTGGAACCAACACAAGGAGAGGTCATCACTCAGTGAGGGCCGGCTACAGTCACAGAGACACCCCCACCCCTTCATTCACACAGGTTTCATCTGGATCCCTCCCCCGATACACACCAACAGAGGAACAGAAAGTAGAGGATTCTCTCACCCGGCTGGAGTTAGCCACACAGACCAGCAACAGCAGAGGAACAAACACCAACTCTCCCATCTCTGCCCCTTGGAGAACTGAGGGGCTGGGCTCCTGAGCAACACTCCCCCCTCTATAACTCTCTCTGTCACACACACTCTCTCTCTCTCACTCTGTCTATCTCTCTCTCCCTCTCTCTGTCTATCTCTCTCTCTGTCACTCTCTCTCTCCCTCCCTCTCTCTGTCACTTTCTCTCTCTCTTCCTCTCTCTGTCTATCTCTCTCTCTGTCACTCTCTCTCTCTCCATCTCTCTCTGTCACTCTCCCTCTCTCTGTCTATCTCTCTCTGTCACACTCTCTTTATCTCTGTCTATCTAACTGTCTCTGTCACACTATCTTTATCTGTCTCTCTGTCACTCTCTCTATCTATCTGTCTGTCTGTCACACTCTCTATCTATCTGTCTCTCTCACACTCTGTCTATCTATATGTCTCTCAGTCACTCTCTCTGTCTATCTGTCTTTCTGTCACACTCTCTCTCTCTCTCTATCTGTCTCTCTGTCACATTCCCTCTCTATCTATCTGTCTCTCTGTCACTCTCTCTCTCTCTCTGTCTATCTATCTGTCTCTGTCTCTCTGTCACACTCTCTCTATCTCTGTCTCTCTGTCTCTGTGTGTCTCTCTCTCTATCTATCTGTCTCTGTCACTCTCTCTCTATCTATCTGTCTCTGTCACTCTCTCTCTCTATCACACTCTGTCTCTGTTACACTCTTTCCCTGTTTCTATCTCTAACTCTGTCTCTCTCACTCTCTCTGACTTTATTTCTAACTCTGTCTCTATCACACTCTGTCCTCTCTCTCGATTTCTCTATCTATCTGTCTCCCTCTCTGTTTCTCTAACACACACTGTCTCTCTCTCTCTATCACACACTATTACTCTATCACGCTCTAGCTGTATCACACTTTACCTCTATCAAACACTATCTATTTAGAACATAGTAAGAAGTCTTACAACACCAGGTTAAAGTCCAACAGGTTTGTTTCAAACACGAGCTTTCGGAGCACGGCTCCTTCTTCACCTGAAGAAGGAGCCGTGCTCCGAAAGCTCGTGTTTGAAACAAACCTGTTGGACTTTAACCTGGTGTTGTAAGACTTCTTACTGTGCTCACCCCAGTCCAACGCCGGCATCTCCACATCATATTTAGAACATAGAACAGTACAGCACAGAACAGGCCCTTCGGCCCTCGATGTTGTGCCGAGCAATGATCACCCTACTCAAACCCACGTACCCACCCTATACCCGTAACCCAACAACCCCCCCCCTTAACCTTACTTTTTAGGAAACTATGGGCAATTTATCATGGCCAATCCACCTAACCCGCACATCTTTGGACTGTGGGAGGAAACCGGAGCACCCGGAGGAAACCCACGCACACACGGGGAGGACGTGCAGACTCCACACAGACAGTGACCCAGCCGGGAATCGAACCTGGGACCCTGGAGCTGAGAAGCATTTATGCTAACCACCATGCTACCGTGCTGCCCCAAAAAATGAAAATCGCTTATTGTCACGAGTAGGCTTCAATGAAGTTACTGTGAAAAGCCCCTAGTCGCCACATTCCGGCGCCTGTCCGGGGAGGCTGGTACGGGAATCAAACTGTGCTGCTGGCCTGCTTGGTCGGCTTTCAAAGCCAGTGATTTAGCCCTGTGAGCTAAACCAGCCCCTATTGGGGCTCTGTCTCTTTCTGTCTCTTTCTCTCACACACTATCACAATCTCTCTATCACACTCTATCTCTCTATCTCTATCACACACTCTCTGTCACAATCTATCTATCTTTATGTCTCTATCACACTCTATCTCTCTGTTTCTATCTCTATCACACACTCTCTGTCACAATCTATCTATCTTTATGTCTCTCTCTATCACACTCTTTCTCCTCTCTATCTCTAACTCTGTGTCTCTCCCTCGTCTCTCTGCTAATTATACAGAGCTGGCCCTGTTGCCCCAGGCCTGCCATTGGTTATCTGGATTGGTTCCCAATCTGGGGTGAATTTCTCACTGCAGACATTCCATTGCTGGGTTTGGTACGTTTCGGCGTAGCCCATTCGGCATGGCCCATTCAGCGTGGCCCATTCGGCGTGGCCCATTCAGCGTAGCCCATTCGGCGTGGCCCATTCGGCGTGGCCCATTCGGCGTGGCCCATTCAGCATAGCCCATTCAGCGTGGCCCATTCAGCGTGGCCCATTCGGCGTGGCCCATTCGGCGTGGCCCATTCGGCATGGCCCATTCGGCGTAGCCCATTCGGCGTGGCCCATTCGGCGTGGCCCATTCGGCGTGGCCCATTCGGCGTGGCCCATTCGGCGTGGCCCATTCGGCGTGGCCCATTCGGCGTAGCCCATTCGGCGTAGCCCATTCGGCATGGCCCATTCGGCGTAGCCCATTCGGTGTGGCCCATTCGGCGTAGCCCATTCAGCGTAGCCCATTCGGCGTGGCCCATTCGGCGTGGCCCATTCAGCGTGGCCCATTCGGTGTGGCCCATTCAGCATAGCCCATTCGGTGTGGCCCATTCGGCGTGGCCCATTCAGCGTGGCCCATTCAGCATAGCCCATTCGGTGTGGCCCATTCGGCGTAGCCCATTCAGCATAGCCCATTCGGCGTGGCCCATTCGGCGTAGCCCATTCAGCGTGGCCCATTCGGCGTGGCCCATTCGGCGTGGCCCATTCGGTGTGGCCCATTCAGCGTGGCCCATTCGGTGTGGCCCATTCAGCGTGGCCCATTCGGCGTAGCCCATTCAGCGTGGCCCATTCAGCGTGGCCCATTCGGTGTGGCCCATTCAGCATAGCCCATTCGGTGTGGCCCATTCGGCGTGGCCCATTCAGCGTGGCCCATTCAGCATAGCCCATTCGGTGTGGCCCATTCGGCGTAGCCCATTCAGCGTGGCCCATTCGGCGTAGCCCATTCAGCGTAGCCCATTCGGCGTGGTCCATTCAGCGTGGCCCATTCGGCGTGGCCCATTCGGCGTAGCCCATTCAGCGTGGCCCATTCAGCGTGGCCCATTCGGCGTGGCCCATTCGGCGTAGCCCATTCAGCGTAGCCCATTCGGCGTGGTCCATTCAGCGTGGCCCATTCGGCGTGGCCCATTCGGCGTAGCCCATTCAGCGTGGCCCATTCAGCGTGGCCCATTCAGCGTGGCCCATTCGGCGTGGCCCATTCGGCGTGGCCCATTCGGCGTGGCCCATTCGGCGTGGCCCATTCAGCGTGGCCCATTCAGCATGGCCCATTCGGCGTGGCCCATTCAGCGTAGCCCACTCGGCGTAGCCCATTCAGCGTAGCCCACTCGGCGTAGCCCACTCGGCGTAGCCCATTCAGCGTAGCCCATTCAGCGTAGCCCACTCGGCGTAGCCCACTCGGCGTAGCCCACTCGGCGTAGCCCATTCAGCGTAGCCCATTCAGCGTGGCCCATTCGGCGTAGCCCACTCGGCGTGGCCCATTCGGCGTGGCCCATTCGGCGTGGCCCATTCGGCGTGGCCCATTCGGCGTGGCCCATTCGGCATGGCCCATTCGGCGTAGCCCATTCGGCGTGGCCCATTCGGCGTAGCCCATTCAGCGTAGCCCATTCGGCGTGGCCCATTCAGCGTGGCCCATTCGGCGTGGCCCATTCGGCGTGGCCCATTCAGCATAGCCCATTCGGCGTGGCCCATTCGGCGTAGCCCATTCGGCGTGGCCCATTCAGCGTAGCCCATTCGGCGTAGCCCACTCGGCGTAGCCCACTCGGCGTAGCCCATTCGGCGTAGCCCATTCGGCGTGGCCCATTCGGCGTAGCCCATTCGGCGTGGCCCATTCGGCGTGGCCCATTCGGCGTAGCCCATTCGGCGTAGCCCATTCGGCGTAGCCCACTCGGCGTAGCCCACTCGGCGTAGCCCATTCGGCGTAGCCCATTCGGCGTGGCCCATTCGGCGTAGCCCATTCGGCGTGGCCCATTCGGCGTAGCCCATTCGGCGTAGCCCATTCGGCGTGGCCCATTCGGCGTAGCCCATTCGGCGTGGCCCATTCGGCGTGGCCCATTCGGCGTCAGGGAAATAATTGGCTGATTCGGCCGTTTAGGCGTCAGGACATTTCGGCGTCATTTTTAAAAATATTTTTAAAACCTAGTTAAAAAACCTTCATTAAAACGCCAAATTGGCCACGCCGAAACGTCCCATTCCCCTCTCAGGAGCAAAGGTGAAATGGTTCCAAGGTTTTGAATAAACCTTTTAAACCTTCACCTTCCGCTTCACCCAGCCGGCTGCTGTCCCCCTGAACCAGGCCGCCTGTCCGCTTCACCTCGCCGGCTGCTGTCCCCCTGAACCAGGCCACCTGTCCGCTTCACCTCGCCGGCTGCTGTTCCCCTGAACTGGGCCGCCTGTCCGCTTCACCTCGCCGGCTGTCCGCTTCACCTCGCCGGCTGCTGTCCCCCTGAACCAGGCCGCCTGTCCGCTTCACCTCGCCGGCTGCTGTCCCCCTGAACCAGGCCGCCTGTCCGCTTCACCTCGCCGGCTGCTGTCCCCCTGAGCCAGGCCACCTGTCCGCTTCACCTCGCCGGCTGCTGTCCCCCTGAACCAGGCCGCCTGTCCGCTTCACCTCGCCGGCTGCTGTCCCCCTGAGCCAGGCCACCTGTCCGCTTCACCTCGCCGGCTGCTGTCCCCCTGAACTGGGCCGCCTGTCCGCTTCACCTCGCCGGCTGCTGTCCCCCTGAACTGGGCCGCCTGTCCGCTTCACCTCGCCGGCTGCTGTCCCCCTGAACCAGGCCGCCTGTCCGCTTCACCTCGCCGGCTGCTGTCCCCCTGAGCCAGGCCACCTGTCCGCTTCACCTCGCCGGCTGCTGTCCCCCTGAACTGGGCCGCCTGTCCGCTTCACCTCGCCGGCTGCTGTCCCCCTGAACTGGGCCGCCTGTCCGCTTCACCTCGCCGGCTGCTGTCCCCCTGAACTGGGCCGCCTGTCCGCTTCACCTCGCCGGCTGCTGTCCCCCTGAACTGGGCCGCCTGTCCGCTTCACCTCGCCGGCTGCTGTCCCCCTGAACCAGGCCGCCTGTCCGCTTCACCTCGCCGGCTGCTGTCCCCCTGAACCAGGCCGCCTGTCCGCTTCACCTCGCCGGCTGCTGTCCCCCTGAACCAGGCCGCCTGTCCGCTTCACCTCGCCGGCTGCTGTGCCCCTGAACTGGGCCGCCTGTCCGCTTTACCCAGCCGGCTGCTGTCCCCCTGAACCAGGCCGCCTGTCTGCTTCACCTCGCCGGCTGCTGCCCCCCTGAACTGGGCCGCCTGTCCGCTTTACCCAGCCGGCTGCTGTCCCCCTGAACCAGGCCGCCTGTCTGCTTCACCTCGCCGGCTGCTGTCCCCCTGAACTGGGCCGCCTGTCCGCTTCACCTCGCCGGCTGCTGTCCCCATGAACCAGGCCGCCTGTCCGCTTCACCTCGCCGGCTGCTGTCCCCCTGAACCAGGCCGCCTGTCTGCTTCACCTCGCCGGCTGCTGTCCCCCTGAACTGGGCCGCCTGTCCGCTTCACCTCGCCGGCTGCTGTCTTCCTGAACTGGGCCGCCTGTCCGCTTCACCTCGCCGGCTGCTGTCCCCCTGAACTGGGCCGCCTGTCCCCTTCACCTCGCCAGCTGCTGTCTTCCTGAACTGGGCCGCCTGTCCGCTTCAGCTCGCCGGCTGCTGTCCCCCTGAACTGGGCCGCCTGTCCGCTTCACCTCGCCGGCTGCTGTCCCCCTGAACTGGGCCGCCTGTCCGCTTCACCTCGCCGGCTGCTGTCCCCCTGAACTGGGCCGCCTGTCCGCTTCACCTCGCCGGCTGCTGTGCCCCTGAACTGGGCCGCCTGTCCGCTTCACCTCGCCGGCTGCTGTCTCCCTGAACTGGGCCGCCTGTCCGCTTCACCCAGCCGGCTGCTGTCCCCCTGAACTGGGTCGCCTGTCCGCTTCACCTCGCCGGCTGCTGTCTCCCTGAACTGGGCCGCCTGTCCGCTTCACCTCGCCGGCTGCTGTCCCCCTGAACTGGGCCGCCTGTCCGCTTATTTTCAGAATGTCTCAAAAGCAGCACGATTAATGTTGAATTGTTTTTCAATTGGTAATTTTAAAACTTAATTTAGAAATCACTATTGATTTTTCCAGTAATAATGGAGCTAGCTGATATCTGCCTTGAAAGAAACTTAAATGAAGATCTGAGAATTAATAATCAGTTTTAAAATTGGAAGGCAATAAAACAAAGCTGTTCATATTGGTTATTGAAATTACAAAATCCATTTCTAACCTTAAGATATTTGACTATTCTGGGTTAAACATAAAGTACTGTTGGGAAGGAGTTAATGTTCCCTAGTTTAAGTTAGAATTGGGGTTTTATTATTTAACAAACTGCAAGGATAGGGATACAGGAGGCACTGTTTTGTGGAGGAATGATTACTCAACACAATAAACTGGAGTCAAAAAAGGTCAAAATTTGCTTTGTAGTTCTTATTATAGAATTATCATCAGAGCTTAACACTCACCTTCTTTATGATCGTTCAAGGTAAATACAAAATTCACTGACCAATAGTAAGGACCTGCGGGCATGCTATTCACTAAGAGCAAGAGCAAGACCGATATTAAATGTCTTTCTAACCTGTCTTTCTGAAGCCTGTCCCGCCGCCGAAAAATTCCTCCGCCGAATGGGCCACGCCGAATGGGCCACGCCGAATGGGCCACGCCGAATGGGCCACGCCGAATGGGCCACGCCGAATGGGCCACGCTGAATGGGCCACGCCGAATGGGCCACGCCGAATGGGCCACGCCGAAAAATTCCTCCGCCGAATGGGCCACGCCGAATGGGCTACGCCGAATGGGCTACGCCGAATGGGCTACGCCGAATGGGCTATGCTGAATGGGCCACGCCGAATGGGCCACGCCGAATGGGCCACGCCGAATGGGCCACGCCGAATGGGCCACGCCGAATGGGCTATGCCGAATGGGCCACGCCGAATGGGCCACGCCGAATGGGCCACGCCGAATGGGCTATGCCGAATGGGCCACGCCGAATGGGCCACGCCGAATGGGCCACGCCGAATGGGCCACGCCGAATGGGCCACGCTGAATGGGCTACGCTGAATGGGCCACGCCGAATGGGCCACGCCGAATGGGCCACGCCGAATGGACTACGCCGAATGGGCCATGCCGAAAAATTCCTCCGCTGAATGGGCCACGCTGAATGGGCCACGCTGAATGGGCCACGCTGAATGGGCCACGCTGAATGGGCCACGCCGAATGGGCCACGCCGAATGGGCCACGCCGAAAGGGCCACCCCGAATGGGCCACGCCGAGTGGGCTACGCCGAAAGGGCCACGCCGAATGGGCCACGCTGAATGGGCCACGCCGAATGGGCCCATCCCCTCCATTGCTCCTGATGAATGGAGCCCATTCACAAAGAGAGTGAGACACACACCGACACACAGAGTGACAGAGAGAGAGACACAGAGAGAGAGACACACAGAGGATATCCAGTTGCCGGCACGGCCCTTTAGCCGCAGCAAAGTGTTACTTTCCGGACCTGGGTCATTCTGACACAGGATATATATGGCTCGGGGTTTGAAATGCTGTTGCTGCCACTTACTGTTCCAGAGTGAGAGGTCACCAAAGCAGACAGTGGGGATAGCAGGTAGGCCAGTCACACAGGATAAAAAGTTGTTGTGAAGGGATTGGGATGATGGCTGTGATTTGTACTGAGGAAGCTCCAACCCCCCCCCCCCCCCCCCCCCCCCCCCCCCCCCCCCCCCCCCGGCCCATGTATCGGTGCTCACTGCCCATTGAGAGAAAGTGTGGGCCCCTGGTCTGACGTGAGGGTTGGTGCTAAGTCCTAGATTCCTGGAGGCGGATATCGTTGGCGGTGTTGGGGACCCAGAAGGGAGGGGGAGATAAAAGCACGAGGCCGAGTAAAAGCAAGCTTTTCTTTGGAAAGGCTACGAGGGCGGTCAGGAGTGAGGAGCCTGAAATGCAGGACTGCGGGATGGGTACAGACAATCCCTCCCGACATCACACTCCGCATACAGCACCTTCCCAGATACCCCCGTCTCAGTCACACATTGTGGTGAATGTGATTCACACCGGATTATAATCTGTATATATATGTGTCTATATTGTAAGTGCAGTTGCACTACCTGTCCTCCAGGGGGAGTAGCTCTGGGAATGCTCAAGAATTGTACTGGGCTTCTCCCTTGGCTCCGCCCAGGACTCCTGCCCCGGAAGCTGCTGTATAAAGATCAGTGCCACATGGTCAGCCGGCCAGTTCACCGAAAGTTCAATGGCTAACCGGCTGGCTCTGTTGTGAGTATATTAAAACCGCTATTCTAATCCTACAAGCATGGGTCCGTAGAATTGTTGGTTCCAACACACAGCAACCGTTTTCCAGCGTTATTCCTCAATTGGAACCATCCCTGTCTTCCATGGATATCCGCGTCAGTGGGAATGTGCATTCCTCAGATTGGGCAGACCCTCTCATCATTGATGTCCTATCTGCCGAACGTATTAGTGCGTCCCTGGATCTTTCTGATTGCCGTCTGTGCGATTTGACTCGCCAACACCCCACCCACAACCTCCCCAACACTGAACAAGGTTTAGTTCCCTGAGACCTTGGGGCAGCAGGGTAGCATGGTGGTTAGCATAAATGCTTCACAGCTCCAGGGTCCCAGGTTCGATTCCCGGCTGGGTCACTGTCTGTGTGGAGTCTGCACGTCCTCCCCGTGTGTGCGTGGGTTTCCTCCGGGTGCTCCGGTTTCCTCCCACAGTCCAAAGATGTGCGGGTTAGGTAGATTGGCCATACTAAATTGCCCGTAGTGTCCTAATAAAAAAAAAAGTAAGGTTAAGGGGGGGGGGGGTTGTTGGGTTACTGGTATCGGGTGGATACGTGGGTTTGAGTAGGGTGATCATTGCTCGGCACAACATTGAGGGCCGAAGGGCCTGTTCTGTGCTGTACTGTTCTATCAACTACCTCAGTCACTCAGCACAGAAATCCTGGGTTCCAACGTTTGCACAGATTTTCACAGTCGCCCCCCCCCCCCCCCCAACCCGTCTGCGACGTCAAGCAGGGTGGCCCCGAGTTCAGAATGAATTCACCGCACACAGGGTCTCTGCTTCACTGCTTTGCCCCCTTCCTGAGCACACAGGGACTGCAGCGGTTCAAGCAGCTCACCCCCACCTTCCCAAGGGCAATTAGAGATGGAGAACAAATGCTGGTCTGGCCTGCGACGCCCACATCTTGGAAATGAATAAGAAACAAGGAAATGTTGGAATCAGAGAATTCGTACAGGGCAGAAGGAGGCCATTCGGCCCATCGAGTCAGCACCGACCCTACTTAGGCCCACTCCCCCCCGCCCTATCCCCGTAACCCCACCCAACCTGCACATCTTTCCTCCCTTCCTGTGGGAGGAAACCGGAGCACCCGGAGGAAACCCTCGTAGACACGGGGAGAACGTGCAGACTCCACACAGACTGTGACCCAGCGGGGAATCGAACCTGGGACCCTGGAGCTGTGAGGCAGCCGTGCTAACCACTGTGTTCAGAAAGCTGTCACACACAGCGACCTGATAATGAGCTGTGTTTTTGTGGTGATGTTGATGAGGGGCAGTGGGGATAACTGCCAAACTCTGCTCTCAAGCAGGTATCAGGCAATCATTTCCATCTCCATCTCCACGTTCTTTGGAATATAATGTTTCAGCGGACTCTGTTTATTTGTAGAATAAATTGTTGCTCTGTGTTGTCCCGTGTTTGGGTTCTAATGCGCTGGCCTGCGTTGTACTGCACTGGCCTGTGTTCTAATGCACTGGCCTGCGTTGTACTGCACTGGCCTGTGTTCTAATGCACTGGCCTGCGTTGTACTGCACTGGCCTGCGTTGTACTGCACTGGCCTGCGTTCTAATGCACTGGCCTGCGTTGTACTGCACTGGCCTGCGTTGTACTGCACTGGCCTGCGTTGTACTGCACTGGCCTGCGTTGTACTGCACTGGCCTGCGTTGTACTGCACTGGCCTGCGTTGTACTGCACTGGCCTGCGTTGTACTGCACTGGCCTGCGTTGTACTGCACTGGCCTGTGTTGTACTGCACTGGCCTGTGTTGTACTGCACTGGCCTGTGAGGTCAAAGGAATTAGAAACAGCTCTTGGGGCTAAAGGGATCAAGAGGGGGAGAGGATCATGGTATTGAACTTGATGATCAGGCTCGAAGGGCCGAATGGCCTCCTCCTGATTCTATTTGCTATGTATGTTTCTCTATGTTGTACTGCATTTCCCTGTGTTGTTCTGCATTGGCATGTGTGTGTCTGTGTTATACTGCATTGGTCTGTATTGTTCTTCGTTGGCCTGTGTTTGTCTGTGTTGTACTGCATTAGCCTGTATTTGTTTGTATTGTAATGCATTGACTTGTGTTTGTCTGTGTTGTACTGCATTGGCCTATGTTTGTCCATGTGTCCACGTCGACAGCTAGCCAAAGTCTAGTTCAAAGAAGAATGTAAATCAGTGGAGAAACAATAGGTACCTTAATAGGAATTCCCATCATCCTACCTGAAGAGTTTGGGATGAGGTGGAGAAGGTAGTCAAGAAGGCATACGGCATGCTTGCCTTCATTGGCTGGGGCATTGAGTATAAGAATTGGCAAGTCATGTTGCAGCTGTATAGAACTTTAGTTAGGCCATACTTGGAGTAGTGTTCAATTCTGGTCGCCACACTACCAGAAGGATGTGGAGGCTTTAGAGAGGGTGCAGAAGAGATTTACCAGGATGCTGCCTGGTATGGAGGGCAATAGCTATGAGGAGAGATTGAATAAACTCGGTTTGTTCTCACTGGAACGACGGAGGTTGAGGGGCGACCTGATAGAGGTCTCCAAAATTATGAGGGGCATGGACAGAGTGGCTAGTCAGAGGCTTTTCCCCAGGGTAGAGGGATCAATTACTAGGGGGCATAGGTTTAAGGTGCGAGGGACAAGGTTTAGAGGAGATGTACGAGGGAAGTTTTTTTACACAGAGGGTAGTGGGTACCTGGAACTCGCTACCAGAGGAGGTGGTGGAAGCCGGGACGATAGTGACGTTTAAGGGGCATCTTGACAAATACATGAATAGGATGGGAATAGAGGGATACGGACCCCGGAAGTGCAGAAGATTTTAGTTTAGTCGGGCACTATGGTCGGCACAGGTTCGGAGGGCCGAAGGGCCTGTCCCTGTACTGTACTTTTCTTTGTTCTTTCTTTGAGGGTCTTTGAGTAGAAACCATTGGGATCATCGAACAGGGATGGGAAACAAAGCTCCCTGTAGGAGCTGGAACGGAACAAAACATTAGTAGGAATGATGTTGAACAAATGAGAAAGTAACTTGTACCCTAGAGGTTAGAACCCTAAAAACAGAGATCACAAGGGTTTCACATTTGGGTAAAGGTGAGTATTGTGTTCTCATCTCTCTGGGAAGATATATTATTATTGGACCAGAATGAGCCCTGCTCAAAACACCACACCCTGGGTTAAATCGCTGGCTTTGAAAGTAGACCAAGGCAGGCCAGCAGCACGGTTCAATTCCGGGGCTTCTCACAGTAACTTAATTGAAGCCTACTTGTGACAATAAGCCATTTTCATTTCATTTCATTTCATTTTTCGAAACCCCAGTCAGCTGAAATTGGTCAAAGTGAATTTGTTGATATTCAAAAACGAAAAAAAGAGCGAATTGATGTCGCGGAGAAAATTTAATCTGAACTCAATGATTATTGGGAGAAATATGTGATAAATATACAACACTAGCCAGAAACTTTAAGAGATATTAGATTAAAAGTGCTTTGAATATGCTCGTATGGCATATCAGAAAGTGTTATGAGAAGTAAATTATCAAAACCAACAAATTTGGCTCCGACTCCATCTACAGGTTTGCTGATAACATGGCCGTAGTGGGTCGGATCTCAAACAAGGATGAGTCAGGGTACAGGAGGGAGATAGAGAACCTAGTGGCATGGTGTAACAACAACAATCTCTCCCTCAATGTCAACAAAACTAAAGAGTTGGTCATTGACTTCAGGAAGCAAAGTATCGTACCCACCCATGTCAGCATTAATGGTGCCAAGTGGAGATCATAGAATTTACAGTGCAGAAGGAGGCCATTCGGCCCATCGAGTCTGCACCGGCTCTTGGAAAGAGCACCCTACCCAAGGTCAACACTTGCACACTGTTCCCATAACCCAGTAACCCCACCCAACACGAAGGGCAATTTTGGACACTAAGGGCAATTTATCATGGCCAATCCACCTGACCTGCACATCTTTGGACTGTGGGAGGAAACCGGAGCACCAGGAGGAAACCCACGCACACACGGGGAGAACGTGCAGACTCTGCACAGACAGTGACCCAAGTTGGGAATCGAACCTGGGACCCTGGAGCTGTGAAGCAACAGTGCTAACCACTATTCTACCATGCTGGTTGACAGCTTTAAATTCCTAGGGGAACACATTACCAACAATCTGTCCTGGACCACCCACGTCGACGCGACCACCAAGAAAGCACAACAGCGCCTATACTTCCTCAGGAAACTAAGGAAATTCGGCATGTCCACATTAACTCTTGCCAACTTTTACAGGTACACCATAGAAAGCATCCTATCTGGCTGCATCACAGCCTGGGTATGGCAACTACTCAGCCCAAGACCGTAAGAAACTACAGAGAATCTGTTACGGTGAATGGTGGAAGATATAGGGGGGATGTCAGAGGTAGGTTCTTTACCCAGAGAGTAGTGGGTGCATGGAATGCACTGCCTATGGAAGTAGTTGAGTCGGAAACGTTAGGGACCTTCAAGCGGCTATTGGATAGGTACATGGATGACGGTAGAATTATGGGGTGTAGATTAATTTGTTCTTAAGGGCAGCACGGTAGCATTGTGGATAGCACAATTAAATTCTATGATAATCTATGATTAATCTAGGACAAAGGTTCAGCACAACATTGTGGGCCGCAGGGCCTGTTCTGTGCTGTATTTTTCTATGTTCTATGTTCTAGAATCGTGAACACAGCCCAGTCCATCACTGGAACCTGCCTCCTATCCATTGACTCTGTCTGGGGAGAGCGAGCAGCATCATCAAAGACCCTCCCACCCGGGTTATTCTCTCTTCCATCGGGCAGGAGATACAGAAGCCTGAGAACACGCAAAACAGATTCAAAAACAACTTCTTCCCCGCTGTTACCAGACTCCTGAATGACCCTTTTATGGACTGAACTGATCTCTCCACACATCTTCTCTACTGAGTAATACTACACTCCTGTATGTTTCACCCGATGTCCGTGTCTATGCATTTACATTGTGTATTTATCGTACGTCCTATGTTTGTTCATGTCAGGAACGATCTGTCTGGACTGTACACAGAACAATACTTTTCACTGCGCCTCGGTATACGTGACAATAAATCAAATCCAAATCTAGTGCATAAATAAAGTTCAGAAAATGAGTTGGTAGGGTCATACTGGGAACTGGGGAACAACTGTATAGCTTTACCCTTGGGAATGAATTATATCACATTAAGCAATAATATTCATGTTTATTATTTTATTTTATCAAATTTATCCCATGTTTATATTTGTTGCTACCTTTACTTACAAACTACAAGCTGCGAGTCTGTTTCTTGTATTGACCAAATGACCACACAACCAGTTTGTTAGTTCAAGTCAGTTTATTGTTAAACACAAGGCTTATCTCTCTGTGAAATGATACACACGGCTATGCATTAAGCCACACCTATCAACTAAGATGACCTTAACTTAACTTCTGGGTGACCGGCTCTGTGCGGGTAGATAAGGCCTTTATCTGAGTCCCCACGTCAGTCGGCTGGAAATCGTCAGATTCGTCTTGGCTGCGGCTCGTCTCTCTCAGGTAGCGATCGCGGGTCTTGACCTTGGCTGGTCGTTATGCTGCGATTGGAGTGGGCACAGGCCGATCCCAAAAGAGATTGATCCCCAGTTGCACAGGGCCTCTTATCCTTCTCTTTCTCGCCCTTTTGGGCGGGGTTACCTCAGGATCCAATAGGGTCTTGATCACCCCAACCGATACCAGCCAATTAGGGGCAGGTACCTCGATGGCTGGGCGGGTCCTAGTCACCATTGTCCCAAGTACGAAGGCCTTTCCAAATAAGGGGGAGCGGCGGCGGGGAGTCTGCTACTATTGCTATTCCTTAACTTGAGTCTATTGGCCTGGGGTTAGGGTGAGGGTGATTGACCTTTAACAGGTGCAAGTTTCAGTTTGGTCTGGTATTCCTTTGCACAATACACAGGGGCTGTGTACTGTCTGTACTTGACCACAATTCCCATTATCCTTTGCGGGCGGCCATTTAGACGGACACATATTAAAACGCTGGAAAGTTAAGATGGAAAAGAAATTAGAGATGAGGTTGTTTTTGCAAAAGGGGGAACGATTGCTGGGAAAATGATATGCCAATGAATAATTCTAGACATACACATCAATGTAACTGCTTTAAATAGTTATGATGAATTGTAATGCAATGTAATATCTGCTCGATGGAAGACCTGGCTTAGGTTTGTTTGTGACCCACTCGCCTAATTAAGTGGATCAAGGGGAGGGGGGGGAGATACTGAGCGGAGAAATGGCTAACATTGTGCTGTGAGGCATGATGGTAAAAGAGGCTAACAGATATGTGTGTGAAAACTGAAGCTCATAAATGAATTCTGTGGGAAAAGACGGAGCAACAACTTGTGAATCTGGACTCCTCGCTGATAACACTTTGCATTGAAACAGCGAAAACAAGATTCGCTCGGGCGGCATGGTTAGCACTGCGGTTAGCACTGTTGCCTCACAGTACTGAGGGCCCGGGTTCGATCCCGGCTCTGGGTCACTGTCCATGTGGAGTTTGCACATTCTCCCTGTGTCTGCGTGGGTTTCTCCCCCACAACCCGAAGATGTGCAGGGTAGGGGGATTGGCCATGCTAAATTGCCCCTTAATTGGAAAAAATGAATTGGGTGCTCTAAATTTAGTAAATAAAAGACTCTTTCAAGGGCAAATGATGGTAAATGATTGTTTCCAAAAGAAGAATCACCCAAGATTTTAACAGGGATAACCCCGGAATCAACATTCACAAGAGTTTGGAAACACAGAGCAAAGCACACCCTCCAGAGCAGGCAGGGACTGTTCTCTCTATTGGGAAGTTATTTGAGTTCAAGTTGTGGCTCTTCAAACCTAACTGTTCAAATAAAGGAAGTTAAATAAAGTTGGATTAAATAAATTGTGTTGTACTGCATTTTCCCATATTTGTATGTGTTATACTGTATTGGCCTGCGTCTGTCTGTGTTGTACTGTATTGGCCTGTGTTGTACTGTATTGGCCTGCGTTTGTCTGTGTTGTACTGTATTGGCCTGCGTTTGTCTGTGTTGTAGTGTATTTGTCTATGTTGTACTGCATTGGCCTGTGTTTGTCTGTGCTGTACTGCAATGACCGGCGTTATTTTATGCTGTACTGCATTTGGCCTTGTTTGTGTTGTGCAGTGTATTGGCCTGTGTTGTACTGCATTTTCCCATATTTGTATGTGTTGTACTTCATTAACCTGTGTTTGTCTGTGTTGTACTGTATTGGCCTGTGTTTGTCTGTGTTGTACTGCAATGACTTGCGTTATTTTATGCTGTATTGCTTTTGGCCATGTTTGTGTTGTGCAGTGTTTTCCAGTATTGGTTCCTGGCACTGTATTTGCCTGTAATGCACACTTTTGAAGTGTTCTTTATAATGTTTGTCTCCTTTGCACTGTATTCAGCTGCGTTTTGGTCTGTGTTGGACAGTGCTGTACTTCATTTGTCTCTAAGTCCATGTTGTGTTGTGTTGGTCCCGTTGATGTGTTTAGGTCTGTGTTTTGCCTTGATGTACTTTACCAAAGTGCATTGTGTTGTGCTGTATAGTGTTAGCTTGTGATTGTCCATGTTGTACTGTGTTTTGTGTTGGACTGTGTTTTGTGTTCCACCGTGAAGTTCTGCGTGTCATGTTTTACCATGTTGGTCTGTGTCAACGGGCCCAACACAGTAAAATATGACCAACACAGCACAGCACAAACACAGCACAACGTGGACAAACACAGGCCTGTGCTGGCCCACATTGGCTTGTGTTGGTCCGGTTTGTCTTGTGTTGGTCCATTTTGTCTTGTGTTGGTCCGGTTTGCCTTGTGTTGGTCCAGTTTGTCTTGTGTTGGTCCGGTTTGTCGTGTTGGTCCAGTTTGTCTTGTGTTGGTCCGGTTTGTCTTGTGTTGGTCCGGTTTGTCTTGTGTTGGTCCGGTTTGTCTTGTGTTTGTCCGGTTTGTCGTGTTGGTCCAGTTTGTCTTGTGTTGGTCCGGTTTGTCTTGTGTTGGTCCGGTTTGTCGTGTTGGTCCAGTTTGTCTTGTGTTGGTCCGGTTTGTATTGTGTTGGTCCAGTTTGTCTTGTGTTGGTCCCGTTTGTCTTGTGTTGGTCTGGTTTGTCTTGTGTTGGTCCGGTTTGTCGTGTTGCCCCCGTTTGTCTTGTGTTGGTCCAGTTTGTTGTGTTGGTCCGGTTTGTCGTGTTGGTCCAGTTTGTCTTGTGTTGCTCCAGTTTGTCGTGTTGGTCCGGTTTGTCGTGTTGCTCCAGTTTGTCTTGTGTCGGTCCGGTTTGTCTTGTGTTGGTCCAGTTTGTCTTGTGTTGGTCCGGTTTGTCTTGTGTTGGTCCAGTTTGTCTTGTGTTGGTCCGGTTTGTCTTGTGTTGGTCCAGTTTGTCTTGTGTTGGTCCGGTTTGTCGTGTTGGTCCAGTTTGTCTTGTGTTGCTCCAGTTTGTCGTGTTGGTCCGGTTTGTCGTGTTGCTCCAGTTTGTCTTGTGTCGGTCCGGTTTGTCGTGTTGGTCCGGTTTGTCGTGTCAGTCCGGTTTGTCTTGTGTTGGTCCAGTTTGTCTTGTGTGCGTCCGGTTTGTCTTGTGTCGGTCCGGTTTGTCGTGTCGGTCCGGTTTGTCTTGTGTTGGTCCCGTTTGTCTTGTGTTGGTCTGGTTTGTCTTGTGTCGGTCCGGTTTGTCTTGTGTCGGTCCAGTTTGTTGTGTTGGTCCATTTTGTCTTGTGTTGGTCCGGTTTGTCTTGTGTCGGTCCAGTTTGTCTTGTGTGCGTCCGGTTTGTCTTGTGTCGGTCCGGTTTGTCGTGTCGGTCCGGTTTGTCTTGTGTTGGTCCCGTTTGTCTTGTGTTGGTCTGGTTTGTCTTGTGTCGGTCCGGTTTGTCTTGTGTTGGTCCGGTTTGTCTTGTGTTGGTCCAGTTTGTCTTGTGTTGGTCCGGTTTGTCTTGTGTTGGTCCGGTTTGTCTTGTGTTGGTCCAGTTTGTCTTGTGTTGGTCCCGTTTGTCTTGTGTTGGTCTGGTTTGTCTTGTGTTGGTCCGGTTTGTCGTGTTGCCCCCGTTTGTCTTGTGTTGGTCCAGTTTGTTGTGTTGGTCCGGTTTGTCGTGTTGGTCCAGTTTGTCGTGTGTTGCTCCAGTTTGTCGTGTTGGTCCGGTTTGTCGTGTTGCTCCAGTTTGTCTTGTGTCGGTCCGGTTTGTCTTGTGTTGGTCCAGTTTGTCTTGTGTTGGTCCGGTTTGTCTTGTGTTGGTCCAGTTTGTCTTGTGTTGGTCCGGTTTGTCGTGTTGCTCCAGTTTGTCGTGTTGGTCCGGTTTGTCGTGTTGCTCCAGTTTGTCTTGTGTCGGTCCGGTTTGTCGTGTTGGTCCGGTTTGTCGTGTCAGTCCGGTTTGTCTTGTGTTGGTCCAGTTTGTCTTGTGTGCGTCCGGTTTGTCTTGTGTCGGTCCGGTTTGTCGTGTCGGTCCGGTTTGTCTTGTGTTGGTCCCGTTTGTCTTGTGTTGGTCTGGTTTGTCTTGTGTCGGTCCGGTTTGTCTTGTGTCGGTCCAGTTTGTTGTGTTGGTCCATTTTGTCTTGTGTCGGTCCAGTTTGTCTTGTGTGCGTCCGGTTTGTCTTGTGTCGGTCCGGTTTGTCGTGTCGGTCCGGTTTGTCTTGTGTTGGTCCCGTTTGTCTTGTGTTGGTCTGGTTTGTCTTGTGTCGGTCCGGTTTGTCTTGTGTCGGTCCAGTTTGTTGTGTTGGTCCATTTTGTCTTGTGTGGGTCCGGTTTGTCTTGTGTTGGTCCGGTTTGTCTTGTGGTGGTCCAGTTTGTCTTGTGTTGGTCCGGTTTGTCTTGTGTCGGTCCGGTTTGTCTTGTGTTGGTCCGGTTTGTCTTGTGGTGGTCCAGTTTGTCTTGTGTTGGTCCGGTTTGTCTTGTGTTGGTCCAGTTTGTCTTGTGTTGGTCCGGTTTGTCTTGTGTCGGTCCGGTTTGTCTTGTGTTGGTCCAGTTTGTCTTGTGTTGGTCCAATTTGGCTTGCTCCACAATGGCATTCAGCAATTTGACTTTGATTCTCTGTCGTAACTGACATGCACTTTCCCTGGATGACAGAGTCGGGATTCCCTCCCGTGTCAATAATAAACAGAGACTCGGGGGAAGTTCATCCCAAAGCTCTGAACTTCGCAACGTTCAGTTTTAAACTGAACTCCCACTTACTGCATGCGCAGGTCAGCTCGTAGTCAGTCGGCGAGCTGATAACGAGTTATTCTGGCTCCCCGTGAATCACAAACATTCACCGTTAAAATGTGACCCCCTCTCCCCCCCCCCCCCCCCCCTCCCCATCTGGATGTGCCGGTCAGAATGGGCACCTTACTCTCCCATTGATATAGGGTGGGGGTTGGGGTATGAAGATAAACACGCGCCGAGATTTGCCTGCGCTCGGAGTTCAAATTTAGATCACTTCCCGGGATATCGGCAACTATCCGAATGATGCAGAGCTGGAAGTTGCAAAGTCAACAGGCTGCGGAAAGGCTGCAACCTGAGATCTCCCGGCCCGGCGTTGAAAAGAGGATTATTCAACGGAAATATGACTGGAATGTTTGGCTGCTTTACAAGGGGGTGGAGGGGCAAACGCTGGGCTGATCCCTGCAGGAAATGTTGTGTCTATACTCCCATCGCTCAGTTATATGCAGCCCGTTTACCGTTTCCATTACCCAGACTGCTTCCTGCCCATAACGCCAACAACCACGTCCTGGTCACCAGGGGTCACCGGATTCCTCCAGCTTTTAAAATAAAAATAATGACCTCCCTGTCTGAATGCAAAATAAAACTGTGGGGAAAAAAATGTCAGACGATTATTTCGCAGCCAGAGAACTCTTAAAGGTATTTGTGTTACAATTGATCAAAGCTGGAGTTTAGTAGAATGAGCTGGCAATCCAATAGCAACCCATAAAATTCTAACCGGACACAGAGTAGATGCAGGCAGGATGTTCCCGATGGTGGGGGTGAACCAGGGGTCACAGTCTGAGGATACGGGGTAGACCATTCAGGACAGAGATGGGTGGTATTGTGACTGGCTTGGAGGGCCGAAGGGCTTGTTCCTGTGCTGTTCTTTGTTCTTCTTTGTGGAGAAATGTATTCACCCAGAGAGTGGTCGGCCTGTGGAATTCTTTATCACAGGAAGTAGCTGAGGCCAAAACATTGTCTGTTTTCAAGAAGCAGTTCGATATAGCCCTCGGGGTGAAGGGGATCATGTTACAGTAAACGTTCATGAGAATACAATCCCCCGAGCCTGCAGGTAGAGGCTCAAAGGTGTCTGACACACGCAGACTCGAATCTTCTCCGGCCAGTGTTGCCTACGTGGCCTGGGACCTTCCGGAACGTTTGCACAGCTGGAAGCGTCACTTTTCAATTTTTCATCAAATCTCTTTGTCGGAAAAATGAAGTGATGGGAGTGATAATGGGAGGTAACCCCCCCCCCGCCCAGTCCGCTCCCCCTGGACACACACGAGCGGGGTCGTCAGGATGATGGTGTCAAGCCAAAGAAGTCGTTTTGCCGATCACACAAATGTGTTATATAAATTTCAGTGACGTTGTGATGCCAGTGATATAGGCCGTGTGCCCGAGAGACTGGTGGACCTTATCCAACAGCTCATCCCTTTACCTGTTCACATCAGACGGAGTACCGACTGTACCAAACAACAGGATATACTTAGGAGAAAATTGCTGGCATTTTCCACCCAGGCCTGAGCTGGCTGACGTGGTGATTCAGTTATTTTAAAACAAAACTTTTTTATAACTACAATATTAAACTTCAAACCCAGAAAGGGCCACTTACACGTACACCTTCCCATTAAACAACAAGAAAATATACATACATCTCTCATTCCATCTTAAACAAGCAAACCTAAAGTGATGCTTTAATTCTAAAACAGATCCTGGCTCGTGTGAGAACGGCTTCTGACTCTATCTGAAAGTCTCCAAATGGCTGCTTCAAAAAGTTGTTTCAGCCCCTTGTCTCCAGACAAGGCTGCTCTGCTTTCCAATATTATCACCTCTTAGGCTATCTCACTGAGATAAGAAAACTGCCTCTCTTGTCCCACAACGATTGCCTGATCAGAGCTTCCTTTCTTTCCGATTTCTCCCAACGCGTTAGAAATCTCTAATGCTTTCAGAATGGCTGTGTGTCTCTCCGAGCTCCATCCAGCACTGTCCACTTCTCCCCAAGCTGAAAACAAAATGCAGTATCTCTGCAGGTGGGCCGCAAATCATTAACTCTCGGGAATTCCCGAGTCAAACCACTCCGACCCCAGGCTTTTACCCCTTAACTTGACCACTTCCGTTATAATCCCAATTTCCTAAACCTTTCCACTGGTCACACCACTCGGGTGTCCCATGACCAGCTCACCCAAATCTAAACACAGTCTCAAAACATCTACTCTCCAGGGAATCTCCAGTAATCATGAAGTTCCATTAGGAATCACTTTGTAAGCAAGTACACGGTTAAACTTAATCATGACCTCATCTTTTACAACATCTTAATTACCGCTTCAGCAGACACAGACTGGATACGTTAACCTAGGTTCTTTAATAATATTACTGCAGCAAATATATACCGTAACCCAGGCTTTTACTAACATAACTGCAACAATAATACGTTAGGGGCTTTTCACAGTAACTTCATTGAAGCCTACTTGTGACAATAAGCGATTATTATTATTATATATCTATATAAAGCGGTGTTGCATTAATCACAGGGGATTATTCACACTGACGAGCAGTGTTCCTGACATTGCTGAGCAGTATTCAGAATACAGCAAGTGTAGGGGAGAACTGTAAAAGGTATAAAGAACGACTAAGACAGGTTATGAGAATAGATTCACAATTAACAGAAAAGTGAACCAAAAATTAATTCATAAATTGGATACAAAAACAAGGAATAGAGACGATGGGACATGAGTCAGGGCCAAGACATTCTGGGATGACACAAGGACTTTGCATCTGTCTAATATAAGAGCAGCAGAGAAGGGATTAGAGGCATCGCACAGGCTAAAAATAGATTCTTAAACAATTTGCAGCACTCAAAGATGAAAAGTCATCAGATGCAGGTAGGAGGCAACTCAGGAAGCTGTGGGGTGCAAGGCCTGAAATGGTGGAGGCTCTACTCCCAATCTTTCAATCCTCCTTGGACATGGGAATCGCATGGGAAGATTGGAGAGCCATAACCCTGTCCCAAAGCAAGGGAAAAGGGATCAATCCAGTAACTACAGACTCGTCAGCCTAATGTCAGTGACGGGAAAGGTTCAGAGACAATAATCCCGGATCAAACCAGTTATTAATTCGGGGGAAATAAAATATAGGTTCATAAATAACAGCCATTATGGATTTACTAAAGGCAAATTGTTTGTGACTAACTTGATTCAGCTCATTGGCAAAGTAATGGAGGGGACTGATGTGGTTTGACTTTCAAAGCTATTCAGCCCCTTGGGTCTCCACCTGTGTGGAGCTCTGTAGGAGCATCCAATGGAGGCCACTTCCCCATAATCCCACCTAACCCCCACATCTTTGGACTGTGGGAGGAAACCGGAGCACCTGGAGGAAACCCACGCAGACAGGGGGAGAACGTGCAGACTCCACACAGACAGTGACCCCAAGCCGGGAATTGAACTTGTGTCTCTGGAGCTGTGAGGCAGCTGTGCTAACCACTGTGCTAACCACTGTGCTGCCCTCAAATTTCACCATCTGCCATGGTGGGGTTTGAACCCAGGTGGCCAGAGTTTGACCCTGGGTCTTTGGATAACTAGTCCAGGGATAATCTCACTATGCCACCACTGCCCCACCGTGTCCTATCAGGTCATCCCCAGACCCTCCCCCCAATCACCAGTCTATCTAACCTTTCCAGGGGGAGGTGGTTAGCACTGCTGCCTCATGGCACCGAGGACCCAGGTTCGCTCCTGGCTCTGGGTCACTGTCCGTGTGGAGTTTGCACGTTCTCCCCGTGTCTGCGTGGGTTTCGCCCCCACAACCCAAAGATTTGCAGGGTAGGGGGATTGGCTATGCTAAATTGCCCCTTAATTGGGAAAAAAAATTGGGTAATCTAAATTTATAAAAAAAACATCCATCCATCGATCGACATCCGTCCCTCCACCTTGTCAGTGACATCCTCAAAGAATTCAAGGCACACCTTTATTGATCATCCCTAATTGCCCTTGAACTGAGGGGCTTGCTTGATCACTTTGGAGGGGCAGTTAAGGAGTCACCCACATTGCTGTGGGTCTGGAGTCACATGTAGGCCAGACCGGGTAAGGACGGCAGGTTTCCTTCCCTAAAGGACATTAATTTTTTTAAAAAATCATTTACAGGGTACGGGTTTGACTGGCGGGCCAGCATTTATTGTTCGCCCCAAAATGCCTGTCAGAAGCAGCACTCCTTTCTTGAACTGCATGTGGTAAAGAGCCGGGTGGGTTTTAATGTCAGTCCCGAATAGTTTCTTGATCATCATTACTGAGATAATTACTGAATCAAATGGCTTTTGCTTCAACAACAATCAACAATGGTTTCATAGGGGCGGCACGGTGGCCTAGTGGTTAGCACAGCTGCCTCACGGCGCTGAGGTCCCAGGTTCGATCCCGGCTCTGGGTCACTGTCCGTGTGGAGTTTGCACATTCTCCCCGTGTCTGCGTGGGTTTCGCCCCCACAACCCAAAGATGTGCAGGTTAGGTGGATTGGCCACGCTAAATTGCCCCTTAATTGGAAAAAATAATTGGGTAATCTAAATTTAAATTTTAAAAAATCAAAAAAAAACAATGGTTTCATAGTCCAGTGACACCACGGCACCAAGTCCCCATAAACTGACTTGGGGTTTGTCAGAATTCCGACAATGCAGAAGGCGTCCATTCGGCCCATCGAGTCTGCACTGAACCTCTGAAAGAGCATCCCACCCAGGCCCACTCCCCTGCCCTATTCCTGTAACCCCACCTAATCATTGGACACGAAGGGGCATATTAGCACGGCCAATCTACCTGAGCTGCATATCTTGGGTGAAACCGGAGCACCCGGAAGAAACCCACGCAGACACGGGGAGAACGTGCAGACTCCGCACAGTCAGCGACCAAGGCTGGAATTGAACCTGGGTCCCAGGCACTATGAGGCAGCAATGCTAACCAGTGTCACCATGTGCTTGTTATGTTCCCAGCCTCTTCCTCCTGTTCAAATTCTACAATATAGTTTTCTAATCTAATGACACAGCAAAGTGATTATTCTGTGCCTTAAGACGATTCTCTGCTCATTTCATCCTTATCTACGGTTCAGTGCGCTGAAAGGTCACGGTGATGTAAAGACTGGGAGGATTTTGCTGATCGTTGGGTTGATGTTTGCTGGGTCTCCAAGCACTGGGAAGGTGTCAGATTGAGCTGATATAATGTCTGCATTCGGATTACGATCCCTGACAGACCCAGTGCCTCCTATCCCTGAGAGAACATTCCAGGAGCTTTTCCCCATTGTGTCATCTGGAAGCATAGCTGCGATTATCGGCTGGTCAGGACAGGAAATAATAATCTTTATTATTGTCACAAGTAGGCTTACATTAACACTGCAATGAAGTTACTGTGAAAATCCTCAAGTCGCCACATTCCGGCGCCTGTTTGGGTACACGGAGCGAGAATTCAGAATGTCCAATTCACCCAACAGTGCGTCTTTCGGAACTTGTGGGAGGAAACCGGAGCAACCGGAGGAAACCCACGCAGACACGGGGAGAATGTGCAGACTCTGCACAGTCACCCGAGGCCAGGAATCGAACCCGAGACCCTGGCGCTGTGAAGCAACTGTGCTACCCACTGTGCTACCGTGCCGCACATGCTGGAGCGAGGCTGGGGGAGAAGCCCTCCAGTTGGCTAACGGCAGGATTACATCATTCCCTTTATAGTGGGTGAGGGTGCAGGAGGCCAGGCTTCCCAATACTCCATCCAATCAGCTCACTGAACAGTGAATACAATCTGAGAACGGCTTCTTTCAATAAAGTCGACTTTTCACAGACTCTCAGAATCTGGATCATGCCAACAGATTTCAAATCTAATCAACTTACTTTGAAAGAGGAAGGGGAGATGGTGGTTTACTGACGATGTCACTGGACTAGAAACCCAGAGAACCCCCCAGGGCGATGCTCTGGGGTCACAGGTTCAAATCTCACACATCCCAATGAAAAAAGCTGGAGTATAAATCTTGTCTCGGTAATGGTGACCATTGAATATCGATTGTCGTAAAGCCCCACCTGGTTCACTAATGTCCTTTAGGGAAGGAAATCTGCCATCCTTACCCAGTCTGGCCTACATGTGACCCAAAGTGATGAAGTTGACCCTTAATGATAAAGTCCCATGGAAGAGGAGAGTGTGCAAAATGAAAGTGCATGGGATTGAGGGTAACATTGACATGGATTGGGAATTGCTCAGCACAGTGTTCCCCCAACCTTTCCAGCGGCAGAATTCCTAGTCACCTCCCATGTGTATCGGGGAACCCCAATGTTGACGCCCATTTGTTGCCACCAATAGTGGCAAATAGAGAGATCAAATATAAACAAGTCTCTTCGAGATATATCGCTGCATAGATCACTAATTAGGAAGAGGTAAATACACTCTCCAGCCTTATGGCCCTCCCACATTAACCTCTAGACAAGCCACCCTCCCATGGCCCCTCAACCGTAATCCCCAGAAGTAAGGGTCCTCCTGCAAATCCTTGCCAGACCCTCAGTTTCCTGTTCTTTTTGGCTTTTATAATTTTTGTACCTGGATGAAACTTCGGCCATGCCTTTAAGATGAACTGCATCCTTTAATTCAAACTCAGGAGATGCCAGCAGGCTGTGCTGCTGCTCTGACATTAATGATGACACACCTTGATGGACTTGGCTGTCGACCAATGGACTGCTTTATTTTCCCGGGTCTTAACTGACACCCGATTCTGATTGCTGCTGCTCATTCTGGAATGTCCTTTACTTTTTGAGATGGCGTGTTTGCTTTCAGTTTTCATTTTGAGTGAGAAGCTGGAGGGCCACAGCCCTGATCTCTCTCACTTATCCAATGGCCTCTGACTAAAGACCTGAAGAAAAGACCCCTCTCTCTGCACAGCCGGCATGACTGTTTCCGAGCTGACAGTTTTGTTTTGAATAGCTGAGGGAAGCCCTGTTTGAATCTGTCTCTCTTTCTGACTCTCTGTCGCTCTCACAGAAGTAAATCTCTCTCAAACACTCCAGTTATAGAACATAGAACAGTACAGCACAGAACAGGCCCTTCGGCCCTCGATGTTGTGCCGAGCAATGATCACGCTACTCAAACCCACGTATCCACACTATACCCATAACCCAACAACCCCCCCCCAACCTTACTTTTTAGGACACTACGGGCAATTTAGCATGGCCAATCCACCTAACCCGCCTATCTTTGGACTGTTGTGGGCTTTGTTTTCTCCTTAGCTGAGCTAGTAGATGTTCCAGAGAAACTGTATACCAAGAAAGATTAGAACTCCAATCTGAGAGCTAAACTGGAGTGGGGAGGAGTAATCTCAAGGGTCCAATCCAGCCACTAATTGAGCAGGGTCAGTGGCTATAAAAATTCCTCCTTGCAATCTAGTGTGGAGAACTCTGGTCTTATCTCAGCCAGATTGACAGTGATTCTGGTGGAGATGGAAACAAGTCAGAATTTAACAGACCTCAGGTGGACCATCCAAGCGAAAGGCCCAGGTTAAGACAAGTTAAAAAATACAGAGGGGATCCCACAGCATGGAGGTCTGCCTGAGGGTTCCCACCCGAAGACCCTCATTAGCCATCCAACTGTGGATTCCAACGCTGCATCCTGGAGGGACAGGCAGCTGGGAAACAAAACTTCAAAGTCCGAAACAACATTCATCTTCCATCTCTCATGAATCATTTTATTTCTCTCCTCGCCCTCCTTCTACATGTTTCCGTCTCGTGTGTGTTTAGGTAGAAGGTGGGATGGTAAAGGCAGGAGCAGATTAGCTGGCCGTTATTCTAGGATAATTATTGTATGTCTTACCTCTATTGTTGTTATAAACAGTTGTTGTGTTTGACTTACAAATCTGATGCCTGTAGGTCATTGTAAAGGCCAAGGACCTCGGAACCTGTATACAAATTATTGGTTAATTCACTTGTGCTGGGACTACAGGGCTTGTGGGACTGGAATTGACCGTGCACTGGCCCAGGGTGTCAGATCAGTACCTATTATAGCGCACACACACACACACAAACCAGTAACTGAGCAGTAGGCAGTAATATACGTGTGAAATATCACCGAGACAGTGAGAGTAAAACACACACACACAAAACTCCCTCTCTCTCTCACACATAATCCTCTCCATCTCCCTCTCTCACACATAATCCTCTCCATCTCCCTCTCACACATACACCTCTCCATCTCCCTCTCTCACACATATACCTCTCCATCTCCCTCTCACACATGTACCTCTCCATCTCCCTCTCTCACACATAATCCTCTCCATCTCCCTCTCTCACACATAATCCTCTCCATCTCCCTCTCTCACACATATACCTCTCCATCTCCCTCTCACACATGTACCTCTCCATCTCCCTCTCTCTCACACATATACCTCTCCATCTCCCTCTCTCACATATACCTCTCCATCTCCCTCTCTCTCACACATATACCTCTCCATCTCCCTCTCTCACATATACCTCTCCATCTCCCTCTCTCACACATATACCTCTCTATCTCCCTCTCTCACATATACCTCTCCATCTCCCTCATATATACCTCTCCATCTCCCTCTCTCACACATATACCTCTCCATCTCCCTCTCCCACACATATACCTCTCCGTCTCCCTCTCTCACACATATACCTCTCCGTCTCCCTCTCTCACACATATACCTCTCCGTCTCCCTCTCTCACACATACCTCTCCATCTCCCTCTCTCCCACATATACCTCTCCATCTCCCTCTTTCACACATATACCTCTCCATCTCCCTCACTCACACATATACCTCTCCATCTCCCTCTCTCACATATACCTCTCCATCTCCCTCTCTCACACATATACCTCTCCATCTCCCTCTCTCCCACATATACCTCTCCGTCTCCCTCTTTCACACATATACCTCTCCATCTCCCTCACTCACACATATACCTCTCCATCTCCCTCTCTCACACATATACCTCTCCATCTCCCTCTCTCACACATATACCTCTCCATCTCCCTCTCTCACACATATACCTCTCCATCTCCCTCTCTCACACATATACCTCTCCATCTCCCTCTCCCACACATATACCTCTCCATCTCCCTCTCACACATATACCTCTCCGTCTCCCTCTCTCACACATATACCTCTCTCACACATATACCTCTCCATCTCCCTCTCTCACAGCAGCAGCACATCGAAAGTGCATAGAATAGAATCATAGGAAAGTTACAGCACAGAAGGAGGCCATTCGGCCCATCTTGTCCATGCCAGCCGAAGGATACCCAGGTGCCCTTTCTATTCCCACCTTCCTGTGTGTTGGGGGAAAAAGACAGGTTTCAAACTATGAAAGCAAGAACCAAGTGTATCAAATAAAAAATGGGAGAAAAGGAGCCACTCGATATCAAAGAAGCCCAGAGTCACAGATGGTGAATTGACCATTACAGGTGCAACAACCATTACTGACCCACTCCTTTACCGGACACACAAGCGGTGAAAATGAAGGTGGACGCTGGAGCAACAGTTTCGTTGGGGCCAGAAACTGTTTACCAAGAGAAACTGTCAACAGATCAGAACATGAATAATTGCAAACATAGGAACAATCAAGACAGGATAATTTTAGAACCAGACGCTTAAGGAACTAGTGCCTCCAGTTCAAATACTGGATCAATCCACTAACAAGTTAGTAAAGGATTATAAATCAAGGTGGAAATGAGGATAAGGCCATGTAAATATGAAGGGATAACAGTTCAGAGTGGACACCTTCAGGTGTGAGAGGTCAATGACAGACTGAGAATATGGTTGATGGGAAGCTCAAAAGGAGCAAGTCAGCCAAACCTATAAATTTAAGATCGGGAGCTTCACACACTTTATGGAATGTATTAGATCAGATCAGGAATAGATTTAGACATCAGGAATTCCATCGGAACACACTCCATAACTAATTTATGCCAGTTTTTAATTGAAGGATATTTGTCACCAATCCAGGAATGGAGGATATAAGAACATAAGAACTAGGAGCAGGAGTAGGCCATCTGGCCCCTCGAGCCTGCTCCGCTATTCAATGAGATCATGGCTGATCTTTTGTGGACTCAGCTCCACTTTCCGGCCCAAACACCATAACCCTTTTTTCCTTTATTCTGCAAAAAACTAACTATCTTTACCTTAAAAACATTTAATGAAGGAGCCTCTACTGCTTCACTGGGCAAGGAATTCCATAGATTCACAACCCTTTGGGTGAAGACGTTCCTCCTATATGTTTGCAAGCTGCAGAAATCAGGATATTATACAATCTTTTTTCACTGATTCCTATCTACAAGATGCAGAATTAGGAGCAAAGGATTAAACTCTAAGGATCTTCTCTAGCTCTCTGACTACATCAGACCAATAGGATTGGATCTTAAACTGATCCAAAACCGGAAGAATGTGTTACACACTGAACTATGTGTACATTTGTATTTGTATTTTTTATTGTTATAAAATCAAAAATGCCTTAATAAAGTATTTTAAAAAGACAGTTCCAAAAGCAGTGAACAAAATCACCCTCGACGACCAGGCTCTTTAGGCACCTAGGGGATATATCAGGATCAAATCTGTGCCTAAGACTAGGTGTAATAGGAGTGCGGTGTAATATCTTGAACGGAGTCTCCCTCATTTTATTACTGAAATGCTGCCGTGATAATTGCCCCATGTCACCTCATCAATGCTCCTCACCAAGCCTTTTTACAGTACACAATAAATGAGTACACAATAAACGAACACAGATTCTCCCGAAATGCAATTGGGAGGTTTGCTGGATTCAGACTTTGCAGTCAATGTTTCAGAATCTTCCATCGCCATTCCTGGATAAATCCCAGCTGCAGGGCTGAACCACCAGAGGCTTGACACAGTGGTTGGTGTACACTTATGTTTGGAGGGTTATGTCCTGGGGGAGGGGGTGTCAGGAATTGTGGTCTGGACACTGCGGGGTCAGGAACATAAGGAAACCATTTATCATACAATGGGTGTGATTTCCTCTACATCCCCCCCTCCCCCCGTGCCCGCACCTGCCCCTCACCTTTTTGGGCAGTGGAGGTGACTTGCCATTGGCTACCGCCGGGATGTTCTGGTCCCCCTAAAATCTAAGGTGTTTTGCATGTCTTGCCTGCCTGCCACCTCTGTGATTTGTCGCCTTAGACGTGACCAGAAAATCCAGCCCATTATGTCTGACTAACTCAATTGCAATACTTGATAAGGTAACAGACCAATTTAGCGTGGCGGATGTTGTATATATGGACTGCCAGAAGGAAATTGAAAAAGTGCCACATAGGAGGCTTGCTGGGAAGATGATGGCCAATGGAATTAAGGGGAATGTGGTGATATGGATATAAAATTGGCTGAATGACGGAATGCAGGGCATGGTTGTGAACGTGTGGTAAGCATTTGCTCGGTTTGGCTGATAGTGCGAAAACCTATGGGATGTTGTTTTGGGTAAAGTGTATTCCTGGAGTTCAGGGAAGCGGGTAGATTTGGATTGGGGGGTGTAATTTAAGTATACTGTCTGAGTACACATTGTTGTAATTAATTGTAGAAACTGTTCTTCACTGTTGCCTTTCTTGTGCATTTTAGGGTTTAATAAACGTTTCATTATTTAAATAATTTACAAGACTGACCCCTTTCCTCACCAGGTTTCACATCTTTTCTTCCCCAAATCTGAAAAATAAATTGTTAAGGACTGGCATTCCAAGTTTCCTGTCTGGGATTTGGGATTCCCTTGCATTGAACCTTTGTGGGGTTCATAACAATAATGAACAGCTTCAGAATGGCAGCATGGAGCAGAAACATGGACAATGGAATTCAGGGTGGGGGAATGTGAAGTAACGTAGTCCTGGAGGATTAATAGGGAAAGGCGGTATGCTATAATTAGCAGGATTTTATCAAGTTGAGAGACATTGGTGTCTACATACACCAATCTTTAAAAGTTGACAGGTCAGCCCAATAAGTGGTTGGAGAAAGAACGGGTTACTTGGTTTCATAAGAGACGCATGACAAAAGCAATTAGTTCTGAGGAAACGTGCGGTGAGACTTCGCCTTAAACTGTGCTGGGAGATTCATTCGTGGACTCCATCGAAAGTTCCCTCTGACAGGCAAATAATTACAAGACATATCAGGTTGATCTATAAGTGGTGATGTTTAAATATATACATGGTGAGTGATGATCCTGTAACCGAGGTAATAAATACCAGGCCGGGTTAACAGTTTCAGTAAATTAGCTCAGCAAGCTGTGATACAGGACTGGAAGCTGAATCCTAAAATTACCTCAGTTGCCTCCCGGGACACAGTTGCTCCAAAACATTTTGGATATTTTCTGCTCTTTGATGACAACAGCGGGAGTTACAGATGTGGTGGTCAGCAGTGTATCATTGCTGGAATGTTCTAGCCTTTAATCAGCAGCCCAGTGCCTCCCTAGCTCCTGCAGCGAATGGGGAGATGGTGTTTGAATCTGACTCCCAGCCGTCTCTGTGGGAAAAGGGGTTTAAGTGGGATGGAGATATGTGTGTGTCACAGGGAGCGTGGGGCCAGGGATACAGAACACCGTTACTTTGCACTTGATTTCTTGGATCTGTGCAGAGAAGACACCAGTTGTGTGTGTACAGGAAATTGAGTTTCAAGGATTTTGTACAATGCAATAAAATTGTCTGTGACAAGCTTCCAGCTCTGCGTTTCCAGATCGTTCTACAGCTTGTTTAATTTTCCCACACGTGAGCAAGACTTGTAAACAGACTAACACAAACAAACAGAGAGCACGTGAACACCACACAATGTGGAGGAAGCCATTGTGTGGCCAGGCGCAGTAGTATCAATGTAAAATAGTCACACAGTCTGAGACACACATATGGACACACAGATAGACAGACACACAGATAGACAGACACACAGATAGACAGACACACAGATAGACAGACACACAGATAGACAGACACACAGAGAGACAGACACACAGAGAGACAGACACACAGATAGACAGACACACAGAGAGACAGACACACAGATAGACAGACACACAGATAGACAGACACACAGATAGACAGACACACAGATAGACAGACACACAGATAGACAGACACACAGATAGACAGACACACAGATAGACAGACACACACATCTCAGCCTTTTCCAGACAAAAACTGGTGGGGTTTCCAGCTATCTGCTGCTCTCCTTCTAGATGGTAGTGGCCGTGTGTTGGGAAGGTGCTTTCTAAGGAACCTTGGTGAGTTGCTGCAGTGAATCTTGTAGATGGTACACACGGCTGCTCCAGTTCGTCGGTGGTGGGGGGTTTGAATGTTTGTGGAAGGGGAGCAATCAAGCGGGGCTGCTTTGTCCTGGATGGTGTTGAGCTCCTTGAGTGTTGTTGGAGCTGCACTCATCCAGGCAAGTGGAGAGTATTCCATCACACTCCTGACTTGTACCTTGTAGATGGTGGACAGGCTTTGGGGGTGGTCAGGAGGTGGGTTACAAATCACAGGTTCCCAGCCTTTGACCTTCCCTGGTAGCCACAGTATTAATGTGACTGGGTCCAGTTCAGTTTCTGATCAATGGTAACCCCCAGGATGTTGAGTGTGGGGGATTCAGCAATGGCAATGCCATTGAATGTCAAGGGATGATCGTTTGATCCACTCCTGTAGGAGATGGTCATTGCCTGGCACTTGTGTGGCGCGAATGTAACTTGCCACTCGTCAGCCCCAAGCCTGGATACTGCCCGGGTTTTGCTGCATTTGGACAGGGACTGATTCATTATCTGAGGAGTCGTGAATGGTGCTGAACATTGTGCAGTCATCCGCAAACATCCCCACTTCTGACCTTATGATGGAAGGGAGGTGACCAGGTCCGTCTGAGGAAGGAGTTGGTGGGGCAGGTTTTCCATTCAGGGCTCGACGCGAAGAACCGGGGGGGGGTGGCGATCCTGGTGGGGAAGAGGGTGGCGTTTGAGGCGGTGGCTGATAGTGGCGGCAGATATGTGATGGTGAGCGGTAAGCTGCAGGGGGAGAGGGTGGTGTTGGTAAATGTGTACGCCCCAAATTGGGATGATGCTGGTTTCAAGAGGCGTATGTTGGGCCGCATTCCTGACCTGGAGGTGGGGGGCCTGATCATGGGGGGGGGGTGGGGACTTCAATACGGTGCTGGATCCCCTACTGGATCGTTCTAGTTCAAGGACAGGCAGGAGGCCGGCGGCGGCCAAGGTGTTGAGGGGGTTTATGGACCAGATGGGAGGAGTGGATCCCTGGAGGTTTGGGAGGCCGAGGGCTCAGGAGTACTCTTTTTTCTCCCATGTGCACAGGGCTTATTCCCATATTGATTTCTTTATCCTGGATAGGGGATTGGTCCCGAGGGTGGAGGAGGCTTCACAGCTCCAGGGTCCCAGGTTCGATTCCCGGCTGGGTCACTGTCTGTGCGGAGTCTGCACGTCCTCCCCGTTTGCGTGGGTTTCCTCCGGGTGCTCCGGTTTCCTCCCACAGTCCAAAGATGTGCGGGTTAGGTGGATTGGCCATGCTAAATTGCCCGCAGTGTCCTAATAAAAGTAAGGTTAAGGGGGGGGGTTGTTGGGTTACGGGTATAGGGTGGATATGTGGGTTTGAGTAGGGTGATCATGGCTCGGCACAACATTGAGGGCCGAAGGGCCTGTTCTGTGCTGTACTGTTCTATGTTCTAAGGAGAACAAAAGAACAAAAAAAATTACAGCACAGGAACAGGCCCTTCGGCCCTCCCAGCCTGCGCCGATCCAGATCCTTTATCTAAACCTGTCTCCTATTTTCCAAGGTCTACTTCCCTTTGTTCCCGCCCATTCATATACCTGTCTAGATGCCTCTAAAATGATGCTATCGTGCCCGCCTCTACCACCTCCGCCGGTAAAGTGTTCCAGGCACCCACCACCCTCTGCGTAAAAAACTTTCCACGCACATCTCCCTTAATCTTTCCCCCTCTCACCTTGAAATCGTGACCTCTTGTAACTGACACCCTCACTCTTGGGAAAAGCTTTTGCTATCCACCTGTCCATACCTCATAATTTTGTAGACCTCAATCAGGTCCCCCCTCAACTCCCCTCGACTTGTCCCCCTCGACCCGAGGGGTTTACTCGGCCATTTCAGACGGGCAGTTAAGAGTCAGTCACATTGCTGTGGGACTGGAGTCACATGTAGGCCGGCAGATTTCCTTCTGTGAAAAGGCATTAGGGAACCAGATGGGTTTTTAATAATCGTTGTTTAATGACAACAGTCACTGCAGGACTTTTAATTCAAATATCGCTGTCATGGTGGAATTGGATTGAAATATGACGCCTGGGCGTTTGGCCATGACGGAGGGAGGAGCCACATTCTGCAGCCCCCCCCCCCCCCCTCACCTGGTTGCCGGGGGATTCGATGTGCTCCTGCATAATTAATGAGTCGCAACGCGCCGGATTTTACCCATTCTCGGGCGAGAACTTCCCCGGCTTTCGCTCGTTCGCCAACCCAGTTTCCGTGTCACCCCCGACGGCCGACTCCCGTGCAACCTCCTCCCGGCCTTCCCCGCCAAATTCCCTTCCTGTTTGTCAAGGTGCTTCTTTCCCAGACACCTCCCGTGCGCAGGAATGTGAAAACACTCCCACCCTCCTCGCAGCGGAGGCCGGAGGGATGGACGGACTCTGCCTGAGCTCCTGGTCAGCAATGCACGGACTGCCTCCTCGCA
>NC_052170.1:25230065-25279503 GCF_902713615.1 Scyliorhinus canicula | reverse complement strand
CTAACTCTGACAGTGTTCCTCCCTCCCCCTCCCCCCCCTCCCCTCCCCTCCCCCACCCCCCTCCCCCCCCCCTCCCCTCCCCCACACCCCCCCTCCCCCCCCCACACCCCCCCCTCCCCCCCCCCCACCCCCCCCCCCCCTCCCCCCCCCACCCCCCTCCCCACCCCCTCCCCCCTCCCCCCCCTCCCCTCCCACCCCCCCTCCTCCCCCCCACCCCCCCCTCCCCCCTCCCCCCTCCCACCCTCCCTCCCCCCCTCCCTCCCTCTCCCTCCCCTCCCTCCAAATCGGAAGGACGGACCTGTGAGTACAACGGGAAGATTTTCCAAAACGGCGACAGCTTCGAGCCCAGCTGTAAACATCAGTGCAGCTGTATGGACGGGGTGGTGGGCTGCGCCCCCCCTGTGCCCCCAGCAGCTTCCGCTGACGGGCATGAGCTGCCCCTACCCCCGCTTGGTGAAAGCTCCCGGGCTGTGCTGCCAGAGGTTTGTCTGTGAGGACGGCGGCCGTCCCTTTCCCAGCCGCACCGCCCTGGCGGGAATCAGCAGCAACGAACTGATCCACGGCAGCAACCTCGGCAAACTGCACGGTGAGTTACTGTCACTGGCTAACGGGGTGAACCCCTCCCTCTGGAGCTGCCCCGTCCATTAATAGAAGCACCGATACCCGCTTGTCCGATTATAGTGACTGCAGCTGTCTGCCACTCCGCCATCTGAGTAAACAAGACGGAACTAGCAGCTGAATATTCGTCCTGAAATCGGAGCCGTGTGCGGTTCAGTGTCTCCGAGGTGCATCTATTTCAGGATCGCTCTGCTCCAACCCTCCCCCCACCTCCCGCCAAGATTCTGAGCGACCAGCACAGAGGGTTAGCACTGTTGCTTCACAGCGCCAGGGTCCCAGGTTCGATTCCCCACTGGGTCGCTGTCTGTGCGGAGTCTGCACGCTCTTCCCGTGTCTGCGTGGGTTTCCTCCGGGTGCTCCGGTTTCCTCCCACAAGTCCCGAAAGACGTGCTGTTAGATGAATTGGACATTCTGAATTCTCCCTCTGTGACCCGAACAGGCGCCGGAATGGGGGCGACTAGGGGCTTTTCACAGTAACTTCATTACAGTGTCAATGTCAGCCTACTTGTGACACTAATAAAGATTATTATTATTACAATTCTCTCTTTCTCGGCTTGGAGGCTGTTTGAGGGGGACGGGTTCCCCCGGGACTTGTGCACCAGACAAACCACCCCCTGGTCCGAGTGTTCAATAACCTGCGGCCTGGGAGTGTCCAGCAGGGTCAGCAATCAGAACTCCGAGTGTAAACTGAGGAAAGAGACCTGTCTGTGTCAGCTCCAAGCCTCTTGCAAGCAGACCAGCTATCCCCGGCTGAAGGTAAGAAGTGGATTCGCCCCCTCTCCCCCCTTTCTACCACAATGTACTGAGAGATCAATAAAACGTCAAGTCTCCATAGGCCCGGGTGACCATAGGGGGGATAGCTGACTGGTGGTGGTTTAATCTGAGGGTCACCACGCCTCGGGCGAGGGGGCGAGGTTGAGAAGGCGGGACAAGGAATAACCTCAGCCGGTACGGGGAATTGAACCCACTCTGCTGGCCTCGCTCCACATCACAGCCGTCCAGCCAACTGAGCTGAACCCTCCTCCCCCCAATTAACCAGTAACAGCGAGTCACACGACTGCATTGAAACCAGGTGCTGCTGACGCTGTAACACAAAGGTTGGTGGAATTGTGGATAGCGATGAGGACTGTCAGAGGACGCAGCAGGATTTAGATCGTTTGGAGACTTGGGCGGAGAGATGGCAGATGGAGTTTAATCCGGGCAAATGTGAGGTAATACATTTTGGAATGTCTAATGCAGGTAGGGAATATACAGTGAATGGTAGAACCCTCAAGAGTGTTGACAGTCAGAGAGATCTAGGTGTACAGGTCCACAGGTCACTGAAAGGGGCAACACAGGTGGCGAAGGTAGTCAAGAAGGCATACGGTATGCTTGCCTTCATTGGCCGGGGCATTGAGTATAAGAATTGGCAAGTCATGTTGCAGCTGCATAGAACCTTAGTTCAGCCACACTTGGAGTATAGTGTTCAATTCTGGTCGCCACACTACCAGAAGGATGTGGAGGCTTTAGAGAGGGTGCAGAAGCGATTTACCAGGATGTTGCCTGGTATGGAGGGCATTAGCTATGAGGAGAGGTTGAATAAACTCGGTTTGTTCTCACTGGAACAATGGAGGTTGAGGGGCGACTTGATAGAGGTCTCCAAAATTATGAGGGGCACAGACAGAGTGGATAGTCAGAGGCTTTTCCCCAGGGTAGAGGGGTCAATTACTAGGGGGCATAGGTTTAAGGTGCGAGGGGCAAGGTTTAGAGTAGATGTACGAGGTAAGTTTTTTTACACAGAGGGTATTGGGTGCCTGGAACTCGCTGCCGGAGGAGGTGGTGGAAGCTGGGACGATAGTGACATTTAAGGGGCATCTTGACAAATACATGAATTGGATGGGAATAGAGGGAAAAGGGCCCAGGAAGTGTAGAAGGTTTTAGTTTAGACAGGCAGCATGGTCAGCACAGGTTCGGAGGGCCGAAGGGCCTGTTCTTGTGCTCTAATTTTCTTTGTGCTTTAATTTTTGTTCAACTTGTACAAAGTAGATATTGATGTTCCTCAGCCCAATGAGCATTTCATTGCCCAACACAGGAGAACATTAGAGATAGGAGGAGGCCATTCAGCCCCCATTTGGATTAAATGAAAATTGCTTATTATCACGAGTAGGCTTCAATGAAGTTACTGTGAAAAGCCCCTAGTCGCCACATTCCGGCGCCTGCTCGGGGAGGCTGGTACAGGAATTGAACCGTGCTGCTGGCCTGCTTTCAAAGCCAGCTCTTTAGCCCTGTGCTAAACCTGATCTGGTTGTAGCCTCAACTGCAGACTCTTGTCTGCCCCCCCCCCCCATAACCGTTAACTCCCTTGTGTCGATCCCTGACGCTGCTTGACTGTATTCAAGGACCCAGCCTCCACTGCTCTCGAAGGAGGAGAATTGGAAACACTAGCCACCGTGAAGGGAAGACATTCCTTCTCATGTCTGACTTAAATGGGAGACCCTTGGGGAGGATTCTCTGTGTCTATGGGATATTCTGCTTCACTGGGAACCCACGCTGGCAGATTCCGGATGGTGTGGGTGGTTGGGTGGTGCCCACAATGGGAAACTCCATTGGCCGGCTTCCAGGATGGAGAATCCCACCCCTTATTTGTAAACTGTGCCCCCAGCTCGAGATCCCCCCCCCCCCTCCCTCAGCCTCCACCTTCACCCCCCCCTTCAGAATGCTGTGTGTTCAGTAAGACCACCGAGACCACCATTCTTCCAAACCGTAATGAGATAAATCCCCTGTCTGCTCAACCTCTCCTCCATGAGGCAAATCCGCTTCACCCCAGGATGTGATTGGACAAGAGAGGGTACAGAGGAGATTCAGGGTGCTCCCTGGGCTATGGAGAGAGTCTGAATAGGCTGGCGATGTTTTCCCTGTGGCAGAGATGGCTGAGGGGGACCTGATTGAGGTGTATAAAATTATGATGGATGTAGCTAGGGGAGACAGGGAGGTACTTTTCCCCTTGGTGGAGAGATCAATGACCAGGGGGCAGAGATTTAAGGTGAGGGGCAGGAGGTTTAGAGGGGATGGGAGGAGAAACCCTTTCCACCCAGAGGGTGGTGGGAGTCTGGAACTCGCTGCCTGAAAGGGTGGTGGAGGCCGAGACCCTCACAGCGTTTAAGGAGCATTTCGATGAGGAATTGAAATGCTCAGCATACAAGGCACAGTGGTTAGCACTGCTGCCTCACAGCGCTAGAGTCCCAGGTTCGATTCCCCGCTGGGTCACTGGTGGGGGGGATTGGGTGGGGTGACCTGGATAGGGAGCTCTTTCGGAGCCATCGGTGCAGACCCAATGGCCGAATGGCCTCCTTCTGCACTGTAGGGATTCTATGAATCAGTGCAGTGAACCTGTTAACAATGTATTCAGGGGCTGGTTTAGCTCACTCAGCTAAATCGCTGGCTTTTAAAGCAGACCAAGCAGGCCAGCAGCACAGTTCGATTCCCGTACCAGGCGCCGGAATGTGGCGACTAGGGGCTTTTCACAGTAACTTCATTGAAGCCTACTCGTGACAATAAGCGATTTTCATTTCATTTTTTGAATTTTAAAATGGTTCACACTGGGTATAGAGTTGTCTCTTGTAGACACACACCCAGAGAGCAAGAGGCAAAATAGTTTTTATATCGGCATAGATGGAGAGAGAAGCAGAGTTAATGTTTTGTATCGAAAGGACCCTTTCACATATCGTTTATATATTGTCTGTTTGGTGGGGAATGTGAAGGGAACGTCAGTGTATTTTGGTCAAGGTGGCTGAGAGGAAGGGGAATCTTTGAACTGTCCCTTTATCTCTTCCAGAGGGGTAAGAAATGCACCAGGATGCACAAAGCCACCGAGCCGGCTCCATTCACTTACGCTGGTTGTAAAAGTGTGAAGAAATACCAGCCGAACTCCTGCGGCCTGTGCCTGGACCGTCACTGCTGCTCGCCGCTCAGGACCCAAACAATCCGTGTGCACTTCCAGTGTGAGGACAGCGGGCATTTCAGTAAGAATGTGATGATGATCCAGTCGTGTAAGTGCAGCCACCACTGCTCCCACCTGAACGAGGTGGTCCAGCCGTCCTACAGGCTGCACAAAGACATCCACAGGTCCTCGGACGAGCAGCTGACCTTTCAACCCTTCTGAACTCTGGTGGGGAGGCTGGGCTGGAGGCAGCTAGGCTGGTCTGATCGGAATAATGAGGCCACCAGGAAGGATGTGCCGACGGCAGGTAGTCTCGTACTGAGCAAGCGGTGGTGCGATCTCCAAACAGGAGCGGAGGTGCCGTCGCTCTGCGGACTGGCTGTGTAAGGCCGTAACAGGTCCACAGGCCACTGAAAGGGGCAACACAGGTGGAGAAGGTAGTCAAGAAGGCATACGGCATGCTTGCCTTCATTGGCCGGGGCATTGAGTATAAAAATTGGCAAGTCATGTATAGGACCTTAGTTAGACCACACTTGTAGTATAGTGTTCAATTCTGGTCGCCACACTACCAGAAGGATGTGGAGGCTTTAGAGAGGGTGCATATTTACCAGGATGTTGCCTGGTATGGAGGGCATTAGCTATGAGGAGAGGTTGAATAAACTCGGTTTGTTCTCACTGGAACGACGGAGGTTGACCTGATAGAGGTCTACAAAATTAAGGGGCATAGACAGAGTGGCTAGTCAGAGGCTTTTTCCCAGGGTAGAGGGGTCAATTACTAGGGGGCATAGGTTTAAGGTGCGAGGGGCAAGGTTTAGAGATGTCCGAGACAAGTTTTGTACACAGAGGGTAGTGGGTGCCTGGAACTCGCTGCCGGAGGAGGTGGTGGAAGCAGGGACGATAGTGACATTTAAGGGGCATCTTGACAAATACATGAATAGGATGGGAATAGAGGGATATGGACCCCGGAAGTGTAGAAGATTTTAGTCGGCATGGTCGGCACAGGCTTGGAGGGCTGAAGGACTGTGCTGTACTTTTCTTTGTTCTCTTTGTTTGCTTATAACCTGCAACGGCAGAACGGAACTGAGCCTCTTGACAACCGAGGTCCCGGCTGTTCCTGAGAGGATTTCAACTTGCACAGCCATCTTGGGAGTTTATGTATCAGGATCTTGAATCGTAACCTTTTCTTTCTAAGCCAATTTCAAAAGTTTGCGTTTGTGAGGGAGATTGTTCTCTTGTCTGGAATTGAGTCACTGTCAGCGAGGCCAGCCCAGCCAGTGGACTTGTTCCCATTGCAAAGGCGATAGGGCTGTCCACGCTCATCAATTGGAAATAGATAGAACAGTACAGCACAGAACAGGCCCTTCGGCCCTCGATGTTGTGCCGAGCAATGATCACCCTACTTAAACCCACGTAACCCGTATACCCGTAATCCAACAATCCCCCCCATTAACCTTACACTACGGGCAATTTAGCATGGCCAATCCACCTAACCCGCACATCTTTGGACTGTGGGAGGAAACCGGAGCACCCGGAGGAAACCCACGCACACACGGGGAGGACGTGCAGACTCCACACAGACAGTGACCCAGCCGGGAATCGAACCTGGGACCCTGGAGCTGTGAAGCATTGATGCTAACCACCATGCTACCGTGAGGCCCCCTATCTCAGACAATTTCGAACGACTGCGACGTGAGCGGGGTGCTCTTGTATGAGCTTGTTTGCAAAAGATCAGCTCGGTTGACGTGTCGGCAGCTAGCAGAACTCCTGCTCCCTATCTCTCCCCAAACACACTAACCAGGTGCTGCTGAACACCAGCCCCTCTACCCCCCAGCCCCATTGTCACATCCAGAGTGGGAGCAGGGAAGGGAAGGCAAGACGGGGGGAGGGAAACTGGCAGTGTGTCGCCTAGCCCCGCCGGCTCTCTCCAGCTGCCAACCTGCTTGGTTGAATTAGGTTGTTCCGACTGACTATTCGGGCCTGGTTGCTCGCCCACTGGTTCTTGGGCTATCGTCCGCGCGTAAACTGCCTCAGACCCTGCGCTCAGTGACTTCACCATTCCCAGCATCCGATCGAGGCTCCAACACATTCCCCATCAACACGATGACCAAGAGCTTATTTCCCCAACTAGGTTCAAAAGGGTCGGGGCTGTTGAAAGATGGATTTGAAATCCGGTCCTTTGGTATCTCGAGCCAGTTCATCCCGTTAAGAGCCTGAGCATTGCTGTGATGTTTGGATACGAGTAAGGTCAGGATTGTAAATGTGACTCCAACACATTCCCCATCCTAGTGTCAGGATTGCTTCCTGGTCAAAGGACACCTGCAGATGCGTCATTGCTCATTGACCCATTCCTTCCCAAACCCTGTATTTATCAAAATACAATAATCTTTATTGTCACAAGTAGGCTAACATTAACACTGCAATGAAGTTGCTGTGAAAATCCCCAGTCTCCACACTCTGGCGCCTGTTCAGGTACACTGAGGGAGAACTCAGAATGCACCATTCACTGAACAAGCACGTCTTTCGGGACTTGTGGGAGGAAACCGGAGCACCCGGAGGAAACCCAGGCAGACACGGGGAGAACGTGCAGACTCCGCAGACAGTGACCCAAGCCGGGAATCGAACATGGAGCTGTGAAGGAAAGGTGCTACTGACTGTGCTACCGTACTGCCCTGCAATGTGACATAACATATATTTTGGATATAAATATGTAATAATGTAGCAGATTTTGATATATATTTTTGAGAATTATAAGGATGAAATAAATTTTATTTATGGTTCCTCCTCCTGACCTGACGTTGCAGTTATCTGCTGGCCAGGAAATTCTTTACGTGGAACATTAGGGGCAGGCGTGCAGCAGGTATAGACAGTCACAGGGTGCAGACCATTCGGCCCTTCATTCCTATACCGGCTCTCCAAAGAAACACCGAGACTTAGCGCTGCTACCCCACCTTTTCCCCCCACATCCCCTTGCATATTGTTTCTATTCAAATAATCATCTCTTGAAGACTTGATTTAGTATCAATTTTTTCATTTTTCATTTCATTTCCACTCCTGAACGATCTGGTTTGACTTTTTTTTAGACCTGCCCCTGGCATTCGACGCTCCCAACTATCAGAAACCATTTCTCTCACTCCTCCCTTATTGTGGAGATGCCGGCGCTGGACTGGGGTGAGCACAGTAAGTCGTCTTACAGCACCAGGTTAAAGTCCAACAGGTTTGTTTCAAACACGAGCTTTCAGAGCGCAGCTCCTTCCTCAGGTGTAACTCCCTTATTGTGTTCACCTTGGATCGAATCACCCCAAAAGTACCAGGGAACACAGCCCCGAGAGTGTATATAATCTTCCCATCTAATTTAACCTTTAGAATGTGGGTATCATTCTGGACAATCGACACTGCCCTCCCTCTGACACCTATTTTTCCAGTGAATGATTACACAAATCGGCACGACTCCCACATGTCAAAAATGCCCAAGGTCCGCCTGTCTTTGTATCAATGCAAAATTTGATTGTGATTTTTTAAACCCAAAATCTGAATAGTTAATTACAGTAAATATTTGAGGTCGCCCAACACACGTGCTTGAGTTGCACATTCAAGGCAGTGGGCCAAGTGCTGGAAACAGGATTGGAATACTTGGCTTGTTATTGACCGCAATGGGCTGAAGGGTATTTTGTGTGTTGTCGACTCACATCCTGTCAAAAGAACAAAGGAAAGTACAGCACAGGAACAGGCCCTTCGGCCCTCCAAGCCTGTGTCGACCATGCTGCCCGTCTAAACTAAAACCTTCTCCACTACCGGGGTCCATATCCCTCTATTCCCATCCCATTAATGTATTTGCCTCTCTCTCCCGTCACCAGGCCCTAAGAGGGCGTTGGCAGCCATGGGCCTCCATGTTGATCTTGCTCTGGGGTTGTCGGCCATCTTTGCTAATGTTCCATTCGTCCAGTTTAGAACATAGAACATTACAGCGCAGTACGGGCCCTTCGGCCCTCGATGTTGCGCCGACCTGTGAAACCATCTGAAGCCTATCTGACCTACACTATTCCATTTTCATCCATATGTCTATCCAGTGACCACTTAAATGCCCTTAAAGTTGGCGAGTCTACTACTGTTTCAGGCAGGGCGTTCCACACCCCTACTACTCTCTGAGTAAAGAAACTGCCTCTGACATCTGTCCTATATCTATCACCCCTCAATTTAAAGCTATGTCCCCTCGTGTTGGTCATCACCATCCGAGGAAAAAGACTCTCACTGTCCACCCTATCTAACCCTCTGACTATCTTATCTGTCTCTATTAAGTCACCCCTCAGCCTTCTCCTCTCTAACGAAAACAACCTCAAGTCCCAGAGTCTTTCCTCGTAAGACCTTCTCTCCATACCAGGCAACATCTCAGGTAAATCTCCTCTGAACCTTTTCCAAAGCTTCCACATCCTTCCGATAATGTGGTGACCAGAACTGCACGCATTACTCCAGGAGCGGCCGCACCAGAGTTATGTACAGCTGCAGCATGACCTTGTGGCTCCGAAACTCAATCCCCCTACTGATAAAGGCTAGCACACCATATGCCTTCTTAACAGCCCTATTAACCTGGGTGGCAACTTTCAGGGATTTATGTACCTGGATGCCGAGATCTCTCTGTTCATCGACACTACCAAGAATCTTGCCCATTAGCCCAGTACTCTGCATTCCTGTTACTCCTTCCAAAGTGAACCACCTCACACTTTTCCGCATTAAACTCCATCTGCCATCTCTCAGCCCAGCTCTGCAGCTTATCTATGTCCCTCTGTATCCTATAACATCCTTCAGCACTATCCACAACTCCACCGACCTTCGTGTCCTCTGCAAATTTACTAACCCATCCTTCTACACCCTCTTCCAGGTCATTTATAAAAATTACAAACAGCAGTGGCCCCAAAACAGATCCTTGCGGTACACCACTAGTAACTGAACTCCAGGATGAACATTTGCCATCAATCACCACCCTCTGTCTTCTTTCAGCTAGCCAATTACTGATCCAAACCGCTAAATCACCTTCAATTCCATACTTCCTTATTTTCTGCAATAGCCTACCGTGGGGAACCTTATCAAACGCCTCACTGAAATCCATATACACCACATCAACAGCCTTACCCTGATCCACCTGCTTGGTCACCTTCTCAAAAAACTCAATAAGGTTTGTGAGGCATGACCTACCCTTCACAAAACCGTGTTGACTATCGCTAATCAACTTGTTCTTTTCAAGATGATTATAAACCCTATCTCTTATAACCTTTTCCAACATTTTACCCACAACCGAAGTAAGGCTCACAGGTCTATAATTACCAGGGTTGTCTCTACTCCCCTTCTTGTACAAGGGGACAACATTTGCTATCCTCCAGTCTTCCGGCACTATTCCTGTCGACAAAGACGACATAAAGATCAAGGACAAAGGCTCTGCAATCTCCTCCCTGGCTTCCCAGAGGATCCTAGGATAAATCCCATCTGGCCCAGGGGACTTATCTATTTTGACATTTTCCAAAATTGCTAACACCTCCTCCTTTTGAACCTCAATTCCATCTAGCCTGGTTGACTTAACCTGAATGTTCTCCTCGACAACATTGTCTTTCTCCAGTGTAAACACTGACGAAAAATATCCATTTAACGCTTCCCCTATCTCCTCTGATTCCACACACAACTTTCCACTACTATCCTTGATTGGCCCTAATCTTACTCTAGTCATTCTTTTGTTCCTGATATACCTATAGAAAGCCTTAGGGTTTTCCTTGATCCTATCCGCCAAAGACTTTTCGTGTCCTCTCCTCGCTCTTCTTAACTCTCCCTTTAGGTCCTTCCTGGCTAACTTGTAACTCTCAAAATCCTAACTGAGCCGTCATGTCTCATTCTAACATAAGCCGCCTTCTTCCTCTTGACAAGTGCTTCAACTTCCTTAGTAAACCACGGTTCCCTTGCTCGACAACTTCCTCCCTGCCTGACAGGTACATACTTATCAAGGACACGCAGTAGCTGTTCCTTGAAAAAGCTCCACATTTCGATTGCACCCATCCCCTGCAGTTTCCTTCCCCATCCTATACATCCTAAATCTTGCCGAATAGCATCATAATTGCTTTTCCCCCAGCTATAATTCTTGCCTTGCGGTATATACCTATCCCTGCCCATTGCTAAAGTAAACATAACCGAGTTGTGATCACTATCACCAAAGTGCTCACCTACATCTAAATCTAACACCTGGCCGGGTTCATTACCCAGTACCAAATCCAATGTGGCCTCGCCCCTTGTTGGCCTGTCTACATACTGTGTCAGAAAACCCTCCTGCACACACTGCACAAAAACTGACCCATCTATAGTACTCGGAACTATAGTATTTCCAGTCAATATTTGGAAAGTTAAAGTCCCCCATAACAACTACCCTGTTACACTCGCTCCTGTCGAGAATCATCTTTGCAATCCTTTCCTCTACATCTCTGGAACTATTCGGAGGTCTATAGACAACTCCCAACAGGGTGACCTCTCCTCTACTGTTCCTAACCTCGGCCCATTCGACCTCAGTAGACGAGTCCTCAAGCGTCCTTTCTACCGCCGTAATACTTTCCTTGATTAACAATGTCACACACACCCCCCCCCCCCCCCCCTTTTACCATCTTCTCTGTTCTTACAGAAACATCTAAATCCTGGAACCTGCAACAACCATTCCTGACCCTGCTCTACCCATGTCTCCGAAATCGCCACAACATCGAGATCCCAGGTACCAACCCATGCTGCAAGCTCACCCACCTTATTCCGGATGCTCCTGGCGTTGAAGTAGACACACTTCAAACCAGCGTCCTGCTTGCCGGTGCCCTCTTTCGAACTTTTAACCCTATCCCTGGCCTCACTACTCTCAACATCCTGTACACTGGGAGGGTCTTCAGAAAGATGGCTCTTCATCGACCTTTCCCCTCAGCGTCAAACTTTCTAAATCATTATTAGGTGCCCAAGAAATCCCATCGCTTCCTGATCTTAGTAGCCGGGTTCTTTTGCTGTCCAGTTTCATCAGCACCTCTTCGTCCTGTGTGTGACTTGTCTAAGATATCTTCATTGTCTGCCTCAACACCCCAATTCTCCTCTAACGTACTTTACTGCTCGTCCAACACACGGTTTCCTATGTCAGATTTGGTGTGACATGGCATTCCAGATTTCCCAGTTTTTTTATGGCTAATTGTGAGTTAATCATCTTTGACCTCTTCAATTCTTTGTCTTACGTCTTGGCCACACCGTCCGTCCATACTTGATCTGTTCATCTCTACCGCGAAGTAATCATCACTGCAGGAGGCCATTCGGCCCATCAATTCTGCACCAACCCTTTTGAGTGAGCACTCTACATGCCCACTCCCCCCCAACCTAACCATCCCTGGACCCTAAGGGGCAATTTATCATGGCCAATCCACCCAACCTGCGCGCCTTTCGACTGTGGGAGGAAAGTGGAGCACCCGAAGGAAACCCACACAGAGAGAACGTGCAGACATTGACCTGAGGTCGGAATCGAACTGGGGTCCCTGACGCTGTGAGGCAGGTTTTCTTATTGGACACTCCCAAGACATCATGTTCCATCAATTAATCCTCAGCCCTTTTTTCTGACTCTCATTCACTGTCTCACACCACCGAGGACTCAGGTTACCACCCCCCCCCCCCCCCCTCCCTGCCCCTGCCCCATTGTCTGTGTGGAGTTTGCATTCTCCCCGTGTCTCACCCTGAAACCCAAGGATGTGCAGGGTAGGTGGATTGACCACGCTAAATTGCCCTTTGCAAAAGGAATGAAATGGGTACTTTAAATTTTAGGTCAAAACTGCAGGAGTTTTGACCTTTCCGAAGGAGAGACAGAGCACAATTAAATCCTGGGGTGACACCGACAAAAGGGCTTGATCTTCGGCAGCGACTTGCTGCATTTTGGACATAATGTGATCCAGCCTTTGGAGCCGCAATCCGTTACTCTGCATTGCATTGACACCACACGTGCATGCTTGAAATATTACAATGAAAGTTACTGTCCCGTTCATCATTGATTCTAGTTGAAGTTGATTCTAGTTGAGCGAGTGCAAGGCTCAAAATGTCGCCTAGCTTCTGTGGGGCAGTCTGTTCTTCACTAATGCTGTGGAATTCAGGGAATGTGGGGATAGATCCGTAACCAGACCTGCCATTTCTCCGTGGAATCCAAGCAAGCCGGTTCCCTGATGAATGGTGCTCTCTGCTGTTGTTGCCGCCAGCTGGTTATGTCACTGAAGTTGCCATCACTGCTGAATTCTTGGTGTTGAGATAAATGGAGGCTGCGTCGCTCAAGGGAGAGGATGAACAGATCTGGAATTAAAAGCTGCTCTAATCATGACCACAAAACGATTGTTGTAAAAACCCATCTGGTTCACAAAGGAAATTGGCCGTCCTTGCGTGGTATGGCCAGACCCACAGGAATAGATGGACCACCCAGCATCGACCCAGGCAGATAGTTACAGGGCTAGGAGGATGTTAGAAATAGGAAGGGCAGAGAGACAGAGAGGGTTCATAGAATTTGCAATGCAGGAGGCCATTCAGCCCATGGAGTCTGCACTGGCCCTTGGAAAGAGCACCCCAATCAAGCCAACACCTCCACCCTACCCCCAGTAACCCCACCTAATTATTTGGACACTAGTGGGCAATTTAGCATGACCAACCCACCTAACCTGCACATCTTTGGACTAGGGTTGTCAGGCTCGAGGAGGTTAGAGGGATGGGGAGGGTTGTCGGGGTTTGAGGTTAGAGATGTGGAGGGTTGTAGGGAGGCTACAGAGGTAGGGAGCTACCCAGTGGAAGGGCAATTCAGTACGGGCACCAAATGCTGTCCCAACCATCAACACCCATACCCCACGAAAGAATAAATCACCCCAGAGGGCAGTTTTGGAATCGGTTCCTTTGGTCCTCTGCAATGGGCTCCATCACTGCCTTTAAACTACAACATTGGCCAACTGCGTAACTACCCATACTGATTGTTTCGGTGACTCTGGGAAGCGTTTATACCCCAGTACTGACAGAATCCTTTAACCCTCCTGAAAATCTCCGAGTAGGAATCTCCCAATCCTGTTCAGATGCAAATTGTATCTCTCAGTAGTTACTGGGTGTGGTGACGCAGTGATACCATCACTGGACAAGTAAACCAGAGAGCCAGGGTAGTGCTGCTGGGGCCCGGCGTTTGAATCCCACCACAGCAATGCTGCTCCGCTCACCGAGGACGACTGCACAGTGTGTGCACTCATGGGGAGATCAGCTGAACAATCCCCAGCGGACAGGACACCGGGAGCTGTACCCTTACCCTGTAAACCCCAAAACATATTGAGGAATCTGAACCCAATGGGACTCTATACAGAGCACCCCCAGACCTGTACAGCCTCGACTGAACGGGCAGCCCAGGCTTGTAGATATTTTAAAACAGATTTATTAACCAACAGATACCTTTAGTTAAAGACAGGTGGTAAAGAGCAACGTACAAACAACTTAAAACATATCCAATCTGGTTTGCTTGTCGAGTGACAATATCACTGCGTCTTTATCCCTACTCCACTCCGAGGTGCCCACCTGCTTCAAGACTACCACCAAAGAACCAGGCGACATGCCTCAATGACTACCGCCCGGTGGCCCTGACGTCAGTTGTAATGAAGTGCTTCGAGAGGTTGATCATGAAGCGCATCACCTCCATACTCCCAGAACACCTTGACCCACTTCAATTCGCATACCGGTCCACATCAGACGCCATTTCCCTGGCCCTACACTCATCCCTAGAGCATCTCGAAAACAAGGACTCCTACATCAGACTCCTATTTATTGACTACAGCTCTGCCTTCAACACCATCATCCCAGCCAAGCTCATATCAAAGCTCCAAAACCTAGGACTTGGCTCTCCACTCTGCAACTGGATCCTTGACTTTCTGACCAACAGACCACAATCAGTAAGAATGAACACCAACACCTCCTCCACAATAGTCCTCAATACCGGTGCCCCGCAAGGCTGCATACTTAGCCCCCTACTCTACTCCCTGTACACCAAGGCAGCACGGTAGCATAGTGGTTAGCATCAATGCTTCACAGGCTCCAGGGTCCCAGGTTCGGTTCCCGGCTGGGTCACTGTCTGTGCGGAGTCTGCACGTCCTCCCCGTGTGTGCGTGGGTTTCCTCCGGGTGCTCCGGTTTCCTCCCACAGTCCAAAGATGTGCGGGTTAGGTGGATTGGCCATGCTAAATTGCCCGTAGTGTCCTAATAAAAGTAAGGGTACGGGTATCGGGTGGATACGTGAGTTTGAGTAGGGTGATCTTTGCTCGGCACCACATCGAGGGCCGAAGGGCCTGTTCTGTGCTGTACTGTTCTAAATTCTAAATACACACACAACTGCGTGGCAAAACTTAGTTCCAACTCTATCTACAAGTTTTCTGACGATACGACCAGTGGGTCGGATCTCGAATAATGACGAGTCCGAATACAGGAGGGAGATAGAGAACCTAGATAGGCCCCCCAATAGCAGCAGATATGTGGAGGAACAGATTGGGAAACAGATTTTGGAAAGGTGCAGAAGTCACAGGGTAGTAGTCATGGGTGACTTCAACTTCCCAAACATTGAGTGGAAACTCTAGATCAAATAGTTTGGATGGGGTAGTGTTTGTGCAGTGTGTCCAGGAAGCATTTCTTTTTTTTTTTTATAAATTTAGATTACCCAATTATTTTTTCCAATTAAGGGGCAATTTAGCGTGGCCAATCCACCTACTCTGCACATTTTTTGGGTTGTGGGGGCGAAACCCACGCAGACACGGGGAGAATGTGCAAACTCCACACGGAGAGTGACCCAGAGCCAGTATCGAACCTGGGACCTCAGCGCCGTGAGGCGGTTGTGCTAACCACTAGGCCACCGTGCTGCCCCCAGGAAGCATTTCTAACAGTATGTAGATTGTCCGACCAGAGGGGAGGCCATATTGGATTTGGTACTTGGTAATGAACCAGGGCAGGTGATAGATTTGTTAGTGGGGGAGCATTTTGGAGGTAGTGACCACAATTCTGTGACTTTCACTTTAGTTATGGAGAGGGATAGGTGCGTGCAACAGGGCAAGGTTTACAATTGGGGGAAGGGTAAATACAGTGCTGTCAGACAAGAATTGAAGTGCAGAAGTTGGGAACATAGGCTGTCAGGGAAGGACACAAGTGAAATGTGGAACTTGTTCAAGGAACAGGTATTGCGTGTCTTTGATATGTATGTCCCTGTCAGGCAGGGAAGAGATGGTCGAGTGAGGGAACCATGGTTGACAAGAGAGGTTGAATGTCTTGTTAAGAGGAAGGAGACTTATGTAAGGCTGAAGAAACAAGGTTCAGACAGGGCGCTGGAGGGATACAAGATAGCCAGGAGGGAACTGAAGAAAGGGATTAGGAGAGCTAAGAGAGGGCATGAAAAATCTTTGGCAGGTAGGATCAAGGAAAACCCCATGGCCGTTTACACATATGTGAGAAATATGAGAATGACTAGAGTGAGGGTATGTCCGATCAAGGACGGTAGCGGGAGATTGTGTATTGAGTCTGAAGAGATAGGAGAGGTCTTGAACAAGTATTTTTCTTCAGTATTTACAAACGAGAGGGGCCATATTGTTGGAGAGGACAGTGTGAAACAGACTGATAATCCCGAGGAGATACTTGTCAGGAAGGAAGATGTGTTGCGCGTTTTGAAAAACTTGAGGATAGACAAGTCCCCCGGGCCTGACGGGATATATCCAAGGATTCTATGGGAAGCAAGAAATGAAATTGCAGAGCCGTTGGCAATGATCTTTTCGTCCTCGCTGTCAACAGGGGTGGTACCGGAGAATTGGAGAGTGGCGAATGTCGTGCCCCTGTTCAAAAAAGGGAATAGGGATAACCCTGAGAATTACAGGCCAGTTAGTCTTACTTCGGTGGTAGGCAAAGTAATGGAAAGGTTACGGAGGGATAGGATTTCTCAGCATCTGGAAAGGCACTGCTTGATTAGGGATAGTCAGCACGGATTTGTGACGGGTAGGTCTTGCCTTACAAGTCTTATTGACTTCTTTGAGGAGGTGACCAAGCATGTGGATGAAGGTAAAGCAGTGGATGTAGTGTACATGGATTTTAGTAAGGCATTTGATAAGGTTCCCCATTGTAGGCTTGTGCAGAAAGTAAGGAGGCATGGGATAGTGGGAAAATTGGCCAGTTGGATAACAAACTGGCTAACCGATAGAAGACAGAGAGTGGTGGTGGATGGCAAATATTTCAACAAAATAGCCCAGTTATCAGTGGCGTACCTCAGGGATCAGTTCTGGGTCCTCTGCTGTTTGTGATTTTCATTAACGACTTGGATGAGGGAGTTGAAGGGTGGGTCAGTAAATTTGCAGATGATACGAAGATTGGTGGAGTTGTGGACAGTGAGGAAGACTGTTGAATGCTTCAAAAAGAGACATAGATAGGATGCAGAGCTGGGCTGAGAAGTGGCAGATGGAGTTTAACCCTGACAAGTGTGAGGTTGTCCATTTTGAAAGGACAAATATGAATGCGGAATACAGGGTTAACGGTAGGGTTCTTGGCAATGTGGAGGAGCAGTGAGATCTTGGGGTCTATGTTCATAGATCTTTGAAAGTTGCCACTCAAGTGGATAGAGCTGTGAAGAGGGCCTATGGCGTGCTAGCATTCATTAGCAGAGGGATTGAATTTAAGAGCCGTGAGGTGATGATGCAGCTGTACAAAACCTTGGTCAGGCCACATTTGGAGTACTGTGTGCAGTTCTGGTCGCCTCATTTTAGGAAGGAAGTGGAAGCTTTGGAAAAAGGTGCAAAGGAGATTTACCAGGATGTTGCCTGGAATGGAGAGTAGGTCATACGAGGAAAGGTTGAGGGTGCTAGGCCTTTTCTCATTAGAACGGAGAAGGATGAGGGGCGACTTGATAGAGGTTTATAAGATGATCAGGGGAATAGATAGAGTAGACAGTCAGAGACTTTTTCCCCGGGTGGAACAAACCATTACAAGGGGACATAAATTTAAGATCAATGGTGGAAGATATAGAGGGGATGTCAGAGGTAGGTTCTTTACCCAGAGAGTAGTGGGGGCATGGAATGCACTGCCTGTGGAAGTAGTTGAGTCGGAAACGTTAGGGACCTTCAAGCGGCTATTGGATAGGTACATGGATTAGGGTAGAATAATGGAGTGTAGATTAACTTCTTAAGGGCAGCACGGTAGCATTGCAGATAGCACAATTGCTTCACAGCTCCAGGGTCCCAAGTTCGATTTCGACTTGGGTCGCTGTCTGTGTGGAGTCTGCACATCCTCCCCGTGTGTGCGTGGGTTTCCTCCGGGTGCTCCGGTTTCCTCCCACCAGTCCAAAGATGTGCAGATTGGGTGGATTGGCCATGAAAAATTGCCCTTAGTGTCCAAAATTCTATGATTAACCTAGGACAAAAGTTCGGCACAACATCGTGATCCGAAGGGCCTGTTCTGTGCTGTATTTCTCTATCATAACCTAGTAGAGTGGTGTAACGACAACAATCTCTCCATCAATGCCAGCAAAACTAAAGAGCTGGTCATTGACTTCAGGAAGCAAAGTACACCCCTGTCAGCATCAATGGAGTCGAGGTGGAGATGGTTAGCAGTTTGAAATTCCTAGGGGTGCACATCACCAAAAATCTGCCCTGGTCCACCCACGTCGACGCTATCACCAAGAAAGCACAACAGCACCTCTACTTCCTCAGGAAACTAAGGAAATTCGGCATGTCCACATTAATCCTTACCAACTTTTACAGATGCACTATAGAAAGCATCCTATCGGGCTGCATCACAGCCTGGTATGGCAACTGCTCGGCCCAGGACCGCAAGGAACTTCAGAGAGTCGTGAATACCGCCCAATCCATCACACGAACCTGCCTCCCATCCATTGATTCCATCTACACCTCCCGTTGCCAGGGGAAAGCGAGCAGCATAATCAAAGATCCCTCCCACCCGGCTTACTCACTCTTCCAACTTCCTCCATCGGGCAGGAGATACAGAAGTCTGAGAACATGCACGAACAGACTCAAAAACAGCCTCTTCCCCGCTGTCACCAGACTCCTAAATGACCCTCTTATGGACTGACCTCATTAACACTACACCCTGTATGCTTCATCCGATGCCAATGCTTATGTAGTTACATTGTATATATTGTGTTGCCCTATTATGTATGCTCATGTATTTTCTTGAATTTTGCTCAATTCCCTTTTCTCCCCATGTACTGAATGATCAGTTGAGCTGCTTGCAGAAAAATACTTTTCACTGTACCTCGGTACACGTGACAATAAACAAATCCAATCCAATCCAATCTGGTATAAAAGCTTCATTTTTCCTCCACACAAAATTTTTATCCACTGAAACAGTTTTAAAGAACATCTCAACAAAGGAATTTCAAAAGTAATCTTCCCCTCTTGTTGGTAGTCGGCATCCCTGATGCCCATTGAGTGACTGCAGTACGTTTCCATGGATGTTTGCAGTCTCACCCAGTGGTACCTTATCGGCTTTGTTCAACTGCAAGACAAGAACACATTTATCATCACTGAGCAGACAGAAAACTCAAATCATCCACTGAGACCCACTCCTGTGTGCAGCCTCCGTCCCCCACACCCGGCCAGAGAGAGTCGTGAATACAGCCCAGTCCATCACACAAACCTGCCTCCCATCCATTCACTCAGCCGACACTCCCGCAGCCTGGGGAAAGCAGGCAGCATCATCAAAGACCCCTCCCACCCAGCTTACTCACTCTTCCAACTTCTTCCATCAGGCGGGCGATACAGAAGTCTGAGAACACACACGGACAGATTTAAAAAACAGCTTCTTTCCCCACTGTTACCAGACTCCTGAACGGCTCTCTTATGGAATCAACTGATCTCTTCACACATCTTCACTACTGAGTAGCACTACACTCCTGTATGCTTCATTCAAAGCCTGTGATTGTGTATTTACATGGTGTTTGCCCTATGTTTTTTCATGTATAGAATGACCCTGTCTGGACAATACTTTCCACTGTGCCTCGGTACATCATCTCCAAACCCCCACCCCTCCAAAACAGGCCAAACTCCACCCGCCCACTCAATTAGCCTGTTTTGACCAGATTTCAGAAAATACCAAGATGCAATTCAGTAACAGCAAATACCTCTCTGGACGAATCAAACATCGAGAGATGAACCTCTTACCCAGATCAGACGAATCCCCATGACTACGCCGTGGGTTTAGAGGCAAGAAGTTATTTGTTAAATTTCCCTAGATTCTTGAATATACCGAAGGATTGGGAATTAACTCCACTATTGAAGAAAGTAAGGATGGGGAAAACAGAGTCATCATGACATCATCATCCAGTGAAGGAGGCTATTCGGCCCATCGAGTCTGCACTGGCCCTTGGAAAGGGCACCCTATTTAAGTCCACATCTCCACCCTATCCCCGTAACGCAGTAACCTCACCCAACCTTTTTGGACACTAAGGGGCAATTTAGCATGGCCAATCCACCTAACCTGCATGTCTTTGGACTGTGGGAGGGAACCGGCGCTTTGAATATACTTAACAACCCAGCCCTCTGCGGTAAGGAATTCCACAGATTCACTGCCCCCGAGAGAAGAAATTCCTCCAAAGATGTCATGGACAAAAGGGAATGTAAATGGTGACGCTAATGGCACATTAAGAGATCAGAATGTGTTAACGGCAAAACAGCGGTAGGCAGCATGTTAAAGGACAACTTGGAACAGGGAACAGATGACCCTTAGTAAGGTGGGGAGATGAGACGATGATGAGGTGAAAATGAATCAATGGAAGACATGAAAATAATTGGACAGAACTCAAAGGGGTGAAGGTGGAGGAGAGAGTTCACAGTGGCAAGTTGTTGAACTCAAGTCCGGGTGCCTAATGGGAAGATGAGGTGCTCTGTCCTGCCATTAACACATCTTGATCTCAATGTGCCACTATCAGCACCCTTCTCCATCATTATCACCATCATTCCCTTTGTCTTTCTGTCCATGAAATCTTTGTCAATCTCCACCTGGCCCCCTATCCAGCCCCACTGCTCCACCCCCTCCCCAAAAATAACACTCATCCTTTTTCCACTTCTGTCCAGCTTTGACAAAGTCATCCAGACTCAAAGCACGACATCTGTTCTCTCTGCAGATATCAGACCTGCTGAGGTTGTCCAGCATTTGCTGTTTTGTTTCAGATTCCACATCTGCAGTAATTTTCTTTTATAAAAAGGGCCCTATATCTAAGGAAGGATGTGCTGGCCTTGGAAAGGGTCCAGAGGAGGTTCACAAGAATGATCCCTGGAATGAAGAGCTTGTCGAATGAGGAACGGTTGAGGACTCTGGGTCTGTACTCGTTGGGAGTTTAGAAGGATGAGGGGGGATCTTATTGAATCTTATAAGATACTGCAAGGCCTGGATAGAGTGGACGTGGAGAGGATGTTTCCACTTGTCAAAAAAACTAGAACCGATGGACAGCACGGTAGCATTGTGGTTAACACAATTGCTTCACAGCTCCAGGGTCCCAGGTTCGATTCCTGGCTTGGGTCACTGTCTGTGCAGACTCCGCACATTCTCCCCATGTCTGCGTGGGTTTCCTCCGGGTGCTCCGGTTTCCTCCCACAGTCCAAAGATGTGCAGGTTAGGTGGATTGGCCATGATTAATTGCCTTTAGTGTCCAAAATTTCCCTTAGTGTTGGGTGGGGTTACTGGGTAATGGGGATAGGGTGGATGTGTGGGCTTGGGTAGGGTGCTCTTTCCAAGAGCTGGTGCAGACTCGATGGGCCGAATGGCCTCCTTCTGCACTGTAAATTCTATGAAATTTATGAAACCTGAGGCCACCATCTCAGACTAATGGGACGATCCTTTAAAACAGAGATAGAACACTACAGCGCAGTACGGGCCCTTCGGCCCTCGATGTTGCGCCGACCCGTGAAACCATCTGAAGACTATCTGACCTACACTATTCCATTTTCATCCATGTCTATCCAGTGACCACTTAAACGCCCTTAAAGTTGGCGAGTCTACTACTGTTGCAGGCAGGGCGTTCCGTACCCCTACTACTCTGAGTAAAGAAACTGCCTCTGACATCTGTCCTATATCTACCACCCCTCAATTTAAAGCTATGTCCCCTCGTGTTGGTCATCACCATCCGAGGAAAGAGACTCTCACTGTCCACCCTATCTAACCCTCTGACTATCTTGTATGTCTCTATTAAGTCACCCCTCAGCCTTCTCCTCTCTAACGAAAACAACCTCAAGTACCAGAGTCTTTCCTCGTAAGACCTTCCCTCCATACCAGACATCCTAGTAAATCTCCTCTGAACCCTTTCCAAAGCTTCCACATCCTTCCTATAATGTGGGTGACCAGAACTGCACGCAGTACTCCAGGAGCGGCCGCACCAGAGTCATGTACAGCTGCAGCATGACCTTGTGACTCCGAAACTCAATCCCCCTCCTGATAAAGGCTAGCACACCATATGCCTTCTTAACAGCCCTATTAACCTGGGTGGCAACTTTCAGGGATTTATGTACCTGGATGCCGAGATCTCTCTGTTCATCTACACTACCAAGAATCTTGCCATCAGCCCAGTACTCTGCATTCCTGTTTCTCCTTCCAAAGTGAAGCAAGTGAGGAGGAATTTCTTCAGCCAGAGGGTGGTGAATCTGTGGAACTCTTTGCCGCAGAAGGCTATGGAGGCTAAATCACCAAGTGACTTTAAGACAGAGATAGATAGGTTCTTGATTAATAAGGGGACCAGGGGTTATGGGGAGAAGGCAGGAGAATGGGGATGAGAAACATATCAGCCATAACTGACTGGCGGAACAGACTCGATGGGCCGAGTGGCCTAATTCTGCTCCTATGTCTTATGGTTATGGGAACATCTGGCTGAAGGAAGCTCTGGTCCAGAATAGATTATGAAGCTGCACCCATCCATAGATTCCCTACAGTTCAGGAAGCCATTCAGCCCATCGAGTCCACACCAACCCACTGAGAGAACACTCTACCTAGGCCCATTCCCCCGTAACCCCATTGAACCGCTTTGGACACTGTGGGGCAATTTGATCAAGCCATTCTTTGGACTGTGGGAGACCGAACAAACTCCACACAGACTTACCCAAGCTGGAAAATGAATCCGGGTCCCTGGCGCTGTGAGGCATCTGTGATAACCACTGTGCCACACCCACTTCTCAGCAATCCATCCAGTACCATTCAATTATGCATCCTACCCTCTCCGGTACATTATTTAAATTTTGCCCAACAGCATGAGTGGTTAGCACTGCTGCCTCTCAGTGCCAGGGAACCGGGTTCAATTCCGGACTTGGGTGACTGCGTGCAGTTTGCACGTTCTCCCCGTGTCTGCGTGGGTTTCTTGCGGTTTCCACCCACAGTCCAAAGACGTGCAGGTTAGGTGGATTGGCCATAATCAATTGCTCCATAGTATCCAGCTTAGGTGAGGTTATGGGGTTGCTGGGATAAGGTGGGGGTGTGGGCCTAGGTAGGGTGCTCATTCAGAGGGTTGTTGCAGACTCGATGGCCGAATAGTCTCCCTCTGCTCTGTAGGGACTCTATGGCTCTATTTTACTATCAGTTATCAGGCCTATCCCTACAGGAGACATCAGAACCATTATCCCTCACCCCCACCTCCACTACCTTCAAGCCCCGCAATCAATTCTCCACTGCCACCCCTCCCCCACAACCTCAACATTCACCCTCAGAAATTGTATAAATCTAATTCACCATCAGGAGAAAATCAAAAGGTGGGAACATACTGTAAGTGGAAATGTCGATTTCATCCGGCAGTTCAGCGACATTGACTTCAAAGCGATCTTGCACGTCATTCAGAACTTTAGCATCGGTCTCATCCGACACAAAGGTAATGGCCAAACCCTTGGTACCAAACCTCCCAGCACGAGCAACCTGCAGGCCGAGGGTTAGAAAAGGCAACATGTTGCATTTATTAAACCCAGCATAATTCAAGAGTGGGTTTATAACAGATCAATGTGCAGAGCCTCACCAATTAACGGCGCGAGTATCTAAACAGCGATGCTACTAGAATATTGAAACCTCTATAGGCATGCCCACAAATACTCACTCTCCTCCCGGGACTCCTCGTATTATTAACACTCCCCAAAAGTGAAGGGTTCTCTACTTGGCTTGAAGAGCTGCCGGAAGGTGCAGCTGTCAGGCGTGGACAGACCCTGGTTTGACCGAACGTCACGTGTCTAGGCTCAAGTCGAGCAGAAACCCCTCCACAAAACATTAACTTGCTCAGAGCTCCAAAGAGGAGTCATATTGGACTGGAAAGGTTCATTGTTTCCCTCTCCAGTTTCCAACACTGTTTTCATTTCAGATCCCCTGTACTTTGCTTCACCTTTCTCTTGCTCTGCTTATCTGCCCAATTTCTGCTGGCGGCTCAGCTTTCTAACATTGGTGCTTTCTCACTTATGCATGATGCAGATTGGTCATTAGGTGGGAGAAAGCTGTAGAAAAAGGTGGAGCTGTATGGAGCGGAACGAGAGTCTGTACACACTGTAATAAGTTCTAGGTGGCTTTAACGCAGGAATAGTGATCACAGAAAGGCAATGCTCACCCTGTGCAGGTATGTGTCAGAGTCCTCGGGCATGTCATAGTTGAAAACGATATTCACGCGCTCAATATCCATACCGCGACCAAACAGGTTGGTCGCGACCAGGATACGCCTCTGAAAATCTTTAAACTGCTGGTAACGCGACAACCTGGCAGAGGAGGGGAGGACAGGGAGAGAACAAAAAGCCTCGTTAGAGCATGCTGGTCTAGCATATTCAGTGAAAATATCAGCAAGAGCCCACGTGGGGGGAATGAAGCAGTTTTCCAACCAGGCTCCAGCAGTACAAACCTTTCTTCCTGCGCCATTCCTCGATGGATGGCGATTGCCGGGAAGTTCTGTTCCACGAGCAGCTGTGCTAATGCCACACAGCGCTGCACCGACTTCACAAAGATCACCACCTACAAAGGGGGGGGGTAAGGGACACCAGCGTTAAACCGGCATAGAGACTGCAGGGGCTACTGATAATTGTTGGGGAATGCTTTATTCTCAGGCACAGAGTGGGAGCACAAGAGCAGATTGAACCTAACAGAGTTCATGGGTATTTCCACAGGATTGCTGGGGGCAGAGGGACTGCAGCAAGGTATTTACCGACACTGTTCCATCCTGTGCTGCTCTGATAACGTGGCTCCAGCCTCGCGCGCTGGCTCACATACTGAGGGGACTGGCAGTAGACATAGCCATGGAGGTATGTTGGCTTGGTTCTGAGAAACTAGTAAAAGGAATTGAGACGGCAGCACTTTGCCGGGCCGAGCCAACAGCAGGGTGGACAGCAAATCTGCCCTTTGCTTTGCATTTTCTTTTCAGCTAAGGCAGCTATTTAAATTGGAGGGGGGGGGGGGGGCAGGAAATGGTGTTGCACAAGGATCGAGGCTGGGAGGGCAGTTATTAATGATTTGGATTTGCGTCAAGTAACTCAGTACCAGAATTCGCAGACACCACCAGGACCCGGTGCTTAAGTGGCAAATTAATCTTAAACAGATAACCAACGGGATTGAAATGACAGCGACATATGCTTTTGGGGGAGCATACATCAACTACACTGCAGAAAGTAAAAACTCAAAAGGAATCTAGGGATGAACAAATCATTCAGAGCAGAATTACAGGCCAGGAGAACAATTGAAACGGCCAATAAAGCACCGGGGTTTGCTTCCAGAGGAAGAAAATACACAAGTTCTATTAAACTTGTACAGTGTTGGACAGGCCACACCCACAAGTCCTGTGCACGCGGCTGTTAAAAAGGACACAAAACTCTCCCGAATTGTTGTAAAACCCCCCTCTGGTTCACCAATAGGGAAGGCAATCTACCGCCCTTACCCGGTCTGGCCTACATGTGATTCCAGTCGCACAGCAATGTGGTTGGCCCTTAATTGCTCCTTCGAAATGGCTGAACAAACCCCTCAGTTCAAGGTCAATTAGGGATGGGCAACAAAGGCTGGCCCAGCGACGCCCACATCCAACAGAATAAAACTGGGTTTGTCGAGCCCAGGTGCTCAGAACGTGAACATTACCAGAGTGAGTGGATGAGGCAAGTAACTCAGGTACTTTCACAAGAAAAACACTCACGACAGAAATCGAGAGATATGCTCGGGTGGCACAGTGGTTAGCACTGTTGCTTCACAGCTCCAGGGTCTCAGGTTCGATTCCCGGCTTGGGTCACTGTCTGTGCGGAGTCTGCATGTTCTCCCCATGTCTGTTGTGGGTTTCCTCCGGGTGCTCTGGTTTCTCCCACAAGTCCCGAAAGACGTGCTGTTAGGTGAATTGCACATTCTGAATTCTCCCTCTGTGTGCCCGAACACGCGCCAGAGTGGGGAGACTAGGGGATTTTCACAGTAACTTCATTGCAGTGATAATGTAAGCAGACTTGTGATAAATATTAATAAAGATTAAGATTATTAAACGGTTGAGATGAGGTGGTTGGAATGGAAAGTGACTCACAATGTGCACTGACATTAGTGCAGACCATTTGGGTGAAATGTGCTGCATACTCTGTGTAATAGGCTGGGAGGTACACCCGTGTAATAGGCTGGGAGGTACACCTGTGTAATAGGCTGGGCGGTACACCCGTGTAATAGGGTGGGCGGTACACCTGTGTAATAGGCTGGGCGGTACACCTGTGTAATAGGCTGGGAGGTACACCCGTGTAATAGGCTGGGAGGTACACCCGTGTAATAGGCTGGGCGGTACACCCGTGTAATAGGCTGGGCGGTACACCCGTGTAATAGGCTGGGCGGTACACCCGTGTAATAGGCTGGGCGGTACACCCGTGTAATAGGCTGGGAGGTACACCCGTGTAATAGGCTGGGAGGTACACCCGTGTAATAGGCTGGGAGGTACACCCGTGTAATAGGCTGGGAGGTACACCTGTTTTGAGCACCCAGCTGACCTCGATTCAATGCCTGCCCTGTTGGAATGAAGTGAGCTCTAAAAGCAGAGGGGGACGAGCTGTAAACCCAGACATTTAGTGATTGATACACCAGCAACAGATTCTTCACAACTTTGAATGATGAGATGTCAGGAACTGCGCAGGAGCAGAGACGTGTAGGGATCCAAGTACAGAAACTGACCGGACAAAGAATAATTTGAACAAAAGAAAAACGTAATTGGATGTTGGTTGTTTCTCGAGGGCTAGAATACAAAGGATTATACAATTATATAGAACGTTGGTTAGGCCACATTTGGGATACTGTGTCCAATTCTGGTCACCGCATTACCAGAAGGACATGAAGGCTTTGGAGAGGATGCAGAAAAGGTTTACCGGGATGTTGTCTGGTATGGAGGGTATTATCTACGAGGAGACATTGAATAAACTGGGATTGTTCTCCCGAGAGAGAGACAGAGGCTGAGGGGCGACCCGATAGAAGTTTATTAAATGACGAGGGGTATAGATGGGGTAACAGTTGGAGGCTTTTTCCCAGGACGGAAATGACAATTACAAGGGGGCACAGGTTCAAGGGGGGGGGGGGGGGGGGGGGGGGAAGGTTCAGTGGAGATGTGCTTGTTAGATGCCATCTGGAGAGCCCCACTCATGCGAGGCAGCACGCTGTATACCGACCTGGGATTGGGTACACCCAGAACGATGCAATTGAGGACTCGGCTTGGACACTCTGGGAACACAATCCAACCGGGGCCTTTTAAGATCTTAAATGATTTGAGATGGAGGATAGAAAGGAATAATCTTCTCTGGTGGAAGAGACCAGAACAAATTAGAGCTTGTCCATTCAGGGGTGGTCAGGAAACACTCATTCACACATCTGGAACTCTTCTCCCCCCCCCCTCCCGCCGAAACGGTTAAAATGGAGATTGTCAGTTAGGTAGCGGTATTGAGGAGTTACAGAATAAGACGGGTATATATGAATTAGGTTACAAACCAGCTAACACCTAGCTGGTTGGAACCGGCTCTAGGGAGGGGCTGAACGGACTACTCCGCTTCCCACATTGGCTCCGGCTGCTGTGCCTATTCCTGCTGAGCCCTCACTCGCTATAGGGACACCTCAAGCACGCAGCCCCCCCCCCCCCCCCCCCCGCATGTCACCTCACCTCAGAGTTCACACACACAGCCGTGGCTATCCAGGAATACAAGCCACTGCCTTTATTCAAACTGACTGGATAGGAAGAGGGAAAGGGCTGAGTATTAACTGCACCTCGGCACAAAGCAAGCTCCACTCGCTTCCCATTCAGCACACTGTCTCACCTGATTAAACTCCAGGACGTCAAGTAAATCAAACAGCTTGCGGTTCTTTTCATTGTCCTTAAGCTTAACATAATATTGCTGCAATCCATGGAGTGTCAGCTTAGTTTCATCGTCAACAAACACCTCCATGGGCTAGACGAGAGAGAAAAACCAGAAACATGTAACATTTCATCAAGCGCTTGCCCCACTCTGTGGGGCTATTTACCATCATGGGTTATACTGGCGATCAGTCAATCAATCTGGGAAGATCCCTCGAGCCCCTGGTAGCTAGCTGCTTCGGAAATGACACTGGGTTTAGTGTTGACTGCTCTACATCGATAAGGCCATTGTTTTTCATGCCAGGGGCTGCCGGTGGTTGATCCTAAGCCCGCTATTCACAGTGCCTCCCGGTTTACCAGAGGGTGACTGAAGTTTGCAGTTATTGCCCAGACTCTTCTCCGCACTGCTCTGCAGGCTGAGGGTCTCCCTTTGTGTTCCCAACCAGAACTAGCGAGGTACTGTACTCCAGACACTGCCTGGTCAGAGGACTGCAATTTTAGAATGTTTAGGACATTCTTAAGGGGGGGGGGTCCATCATAGATTAAATCAGAACAAAACTATCCTCGCCCTCCAATGAGACTGCGTTGCCATTTTCAAACACAGGTTCAAAGTGAAATGTGGAGACTTGAGTCACAACAGACAGTGTGAACCAGGGTGATGTGGGAAGCACGGTAGCATTGTGAATAGCACAATCGCTTCACAGCTCCAGCAGGTTCGATTCCGGCTTGGGTCACTGTCTGTGCGGAGTCTGCACGTTCTCCCCGTGTGTGCGTGGGTTTCCTCCGGGTGCTCCGGTTTCCTCCCACAGTCCAAAGATGTGCAGGTTAGGTGGATTGGCCATGATAAATTGCTCTTAGTGTCCAAAATTGCCCTTAGTGTTGGGTGGGGTTACTGGGTTATGGGGAAAGGGTGGAGGTGTTGACCTTGGGTAGGGTACTCTTTCCAAGAGCCGGTGCAGGCTCGATGGGCCGAATGGCCTCCTTCTGCACTGTAAATTCTATGAAAGGGCAATGGGGAGAGAGTAAGAGTGGAAGCATCAGACTGACGGCCGCACGTCTGTCATCTCTGCAAACCCAAGCTGGCCAGCAGGCTGCTCAAGGAAGGTGCGACAAACAGGGTCAACACTTCCAGGTCTAACACTTGACCCAGAAATAATGTCTCCACTCTGAAGTACTTAGTAATCCTGGAATGAGCTGCCCCACTGCCAATTATAGCAAAGAGCAGGGGCCTTTCAGTAACCATATAATCAACAGACCACTTGTAAGTTAAAGACTCCCAACTGTCTGTGAAGGACCTGAAAATGTTTTACTGACAGGTTATGGTTAAAAAGGAAATGGATTTTTAAAAAATCCAGTATTGCTATCTCGCCGTTGCCCAGGTGTAATCTGCAGAGCTGCCTGGTAGTAAATACCAAAATGCTGAACCTTCCCAATGACTAACCACATCTTGTGGTAGTGCGGTCAGCCCCACTCGTGCAGCAGGTTTTAAACTGGTACAACAGGTTCCTCGCTGCGGGAACATTAAATTGAAACCTCAGTGACCCCTTTTGTCTGAGACACCACTGCAGGTGAGTGGGCAGCCTGCGGCTTTATGGCCCAGCGTTCCCCCCTCCAATCACTGAACTCCACCCCCAGCCAGAGCACTCTCAGCCAGGCTCCCCTGCTCTACGAGTTCACTGGTCACCGATGGTTCAGGCACCTCAACACCCGTTGCAAGCAAATCTCCGTGAAACCCCCCCCCCTCCCCGGCCTTTCAGGCAGACCCTTCGGATTTGGGCACAAAATAAATGCCGTATTGTTTGGTACTTGTAGCAGCAGCGAAACCAAACAGTTTTTGCCCAGAGGCTAGCCCCAACCGAGCCTAGCAAAGGGGTTCAACCAACTACACACAAGCAACACTATGGCATACAAATCAAAACAACACATTAACAGTTGAACAGAGCTGTCAACTATCGAAGATACAGAGACTAAAAAGCCGTTTGTGCTGCACTGCCATCGAAGACATTCTATAACAAAAACACTGCCAAAAGGTCCACATTAGTGCGACTGCACCAACCCTGGTCAAACAGCCCAATGGTAATGCGCAGCCTCACTCAAGAACAGTGAGGGGTACCTGGAGGGGGGTACCTGCAGCTCTGCCATTGAGCTGGACCCCACCAGCAAGAGTCAGAATATCCAGATAATGGCTGAACGGGGGAAAGGATGTGTCAGTGACCTGTACACAAAGGTTTGTGACGATAGAAAACTCGGGAGAGGTAGTGGACAGCAAGGATAGTGACGGACTTCAGATGGACACAATGAGAGATAGTGCAATTGGCTGGCAAAAAAATGGGAGATACAATCGAATCCAGTGTGAAATGATGTATTTGTGGTGGGACAGAAATGAGGTGATCTGGACTGAATGCTACAACTCTGAAGCACAGAGAGAGCTTGATAAAAAGCTTGTAGACATGATAAAAACAGACTGAACTTTATTAAAACCAGGGAAATTATGTTGAAACTTTATAAAGCGCTGATCAGGTCACAGCCGAGAGTGTTGCTTCCAATTTCTGGGCGCCACATTTTGGAACCTCGTTCTTGGGATGTGGGCGTTGCTGGTCGTGAGATTCCAAGGTCTCTGAGCAGCAGGAAGAGATTTACTGGAACAGTACCGGGGACTAGACTAGAGAAGCTGGAATGCTCACACAAGATCTGACATGGGATCAAAATTAGGAACAGCATCACTGCTAGCTCACGGAGCAGTGGATCCAGGCTCAATCCGTGTCACTGTCCATGTGGAGTTTGCACATTCTCCCCGTGTTTGTGTGGGTTTCTCGCCCACAACCCAAAGATGTGTAGGGTAGGTGGATTGGCCACGCAAAATTTCCCCTTAATTGGAAAAAAGAATTGGGCACTTTAAATTTGTAATTTAAAAAAATTAGAAACAGCTTTTATAGATTAAATAATGAGAAATGGTTTCCAATGGGAGGAGGATATGGATTTATGGTAGATACAGATTTACAGTATATACTGTATATGTATTCACAGTAATAGGTTAACCACCCAGCTGGAGGTGAAATTCACACAGCGAGATGTTGCATTGAAAATGAAATGGAAATCGCTTATTGTCACAAGTAGGCTTCAATGAAGTTACTGTGAAAAGCCCCTAGTCGCCAAATTCCGGCGCCTGTGTTCGGGGAGGCTGGTACGGGAATTGAACCCGCGCTGCTGGACTGCCTTGGTCTGCATTAAAAGCCAGCGATTTAGCCCTATGCTAAACCAGCCCCACCAGCATTGTGCTGCTCGGAAGGTTAGCGGAAGCAGATTTACAGAAAAGAGCTGGGGTTTCAGGTCGGCCGGGCTCAGGGGGAGCAGCAGACACGTCACAAACAGGATAGCGTCAGCAAATACAACGGACTGAATGCTCTCCCACGCTGCATCATTATTAGGATGGCACTGCTGCCTCACTGCGCCAGGGACCCAGATCCAATTCCAGCCTCGGGTGACTGTGCGGAGTCTGCACGTCTTCCCCGTGTCTTCCTCCGACAGTCCGGAAATGTGCAGGTTAGGTGGATTGGCCTTGCTAAATTGCTCCTTGGTATCCAGCAATGTGCAGGTTAGGTGGGGTGGGGGGGGGGGAAGAAGAGGGGGAGTGGGCCTAAGCTAGGGTGCTTTTCCAGAGGGTGGGTGCAGACTCAATGGGCTGAATGGCCTCCTTCTGCACCAACAGGCCCTTGGGCACATTCTCCCTTAAGGTTAGGAAAGCACATTTCAGTACCAACAGTAACTGACCTACCAGAGACCTGGGCTCCAAATCCCAGCCATCAAGTTCCATAAAAGCAACTTAGAATTTCTAGAAGGTTTTAAAATGTCCATCACTAAAAATAACAATGAAGCTGTCAAAACACAACTGGTGAACACTAATATCCAGCATCTAGCAAGACTGGTCTCCCTCGATATTCAAATCGCATGACCGTCCAGGAATCCTCCACTGACCAGAAACTGAACTGGACTAGCCATATAAATATTGTGGCTACCAGAGCAGGTCAGGGACTGAATATTCTACAAAGTAACTCACCTCCTGACTCCCCAAAGCCTGTCCACCATCTACAAGGAACAAGTCAGGAGTGTGATGGAATACTCTTGCTTGACTGGATGAGTGCAGCTCAAACAACACTCAAGAAGCTCAACACCATCCAGGACAAAGCAGCCGTTTGATTGCTCCCCCTTCCACAAACATTCAAACCCTCCACCACTGACGCACAGTGGCAACAGTCTACCATCTCCAAGACGCACTGCAGTAACTCTCCAAGGTTCCTTAGGCAGCACCATCCAAACACACGACAAGGACAAGAGCAGCAGATACCTGGGAACCCCACCACCTGGAGGTTCCGCTCCAACTCACTCGCCACCCTGACTTGGAAATATATCGGCCTGGAGTAACATCCTGGAACCCCCTCCCTAACAGCACGGTTGGTGTACCTACACCTTAGGGACTGCAGTGGTTCAAGGCGGCGGCCCACCACCACCTTATCAAGGGCAGTCAGGAATGAACAATAAATGCTGGCCACATCCCATAAATTAATTTTTAAACCGCTCTCCAAAATGTAATTCCGTTGTATCAAACCTATTTGGCAATCAGCGATAGAGAATAAATGTGTCCTTACCACACAGGGAACATATATTTAAAAATCTACTCCAAACAAACACCTCCATTCCCGATTCACTGAACCACAAGTACCAAACAAACGGAGATTCAGCCGACGGAAAATCACGACACTAAAAGTTCAACTCCCCTTCCTCGGATACCACGCATGTTGGAAAAAACCCCCCCACAACATCGATGCAATGGCCCGGCAGGCAATCTGCCAACCCAGCCGTATCTGGCTCTCAGCAACACTGAGCTGCCCCCTGCGGTTTGAAAACGTTTGCCATTGGGTGCAGGGAGTCACGTCGGCTGCATACAAACCATTCCACATTAAGAAATGGAACTTTGTAAAGCTGGGTTGAAGGTGGAGTCCTCTCGCAGCCATCCTTGACTGTTGCAGCTCTCAAGGTCAGCAGCACAAGTGTGAACCAGTCCATTGGATAGGCAACATGATTTAACTGTGAGTAGCTACAGCTTGCCGGTGGCCACTGCTCGCACCCTAGCGATATGGGGATATCCTCTTCCGTCCGACGACAGCAGGGATCACCAACGAAGAGACTAAAAACTACATCGGGCTTCAGAGTATCTATCAAAGCTAGGACTCTGACAAACTCTTTAAACTGCTTCATCCCTGAATAGGCTGGTCTTCTGGAGCTGGTGGATAATTGGGCACTCTGCTAAATCGCTAAGCTAGATAACTCTTCGCGATCATGAACGCAATCTTCGGGACAATGGAGCTAGCAGCTGACTGAGCGGTTGTTGGGGCAGCATTAGAACACTCCTCGCGAACCTGAGCTGGACTAACTTGCAGGGAGGGATCGCGACAATCAGCCAGGGCAATCTATGGACTGGCTAACGCGGTGGCCTCAACTGTCTGTGCCCGAAACCGTTGATCTTCCGGAAAACGCAACTAACTTCTTCTAGTAAGCAGTGGGAAGCCTGGTTTAACCACAACTCTGCTGGCTGCATCTGAGGACTGCGCTAAACTGCTAATATTGACCTGGGTCTACCACACGGACACGCTTGCGATCTTTCCTATCATCAGCATTTCCTACAGGAGGGATTGGACAAAGGTCGCCACTACCTGCGGTTCTTTAGTCTAAACTGCACTATCTACAGCTAGCTGGTGAAAACCGAATCTTGCAACGGATTACAACTGTGCGGTGATGGGCTTCAGGAGCAGCGTGCCGTTCCATTCCATTCCAGACTGGGGTTTGCTCGATTCGGAGCAATGCAAGGCACCCTTTGATGGTGGCTCATCAAACACTGGTGGGGTACGGGTAAGAAAGATGAATAATTACATCCTGCATGAACTTCCGGCAGACCGGACGGATCTCCTTGCTCAGGGTGGCGCTGAACATCATAACCTGCTTTTCATGAGGAGTCAAACGGAAAATATCCTGGACATCCCTGCGCATGTCTGCAAAAGAAATTGAAACAGGAGAGTGTCAGCACCTGGCATGAAGTGGTCCGACACAAAGAACAAAGAAAAGTACAGCACAGGAACAGGCCCTTCAGCCCTCCAAGCCTGTGCCGACCATGCTGCCCGTCTAAACTAAAACATTCTACACTTCCTGGGTCCGTATCCCTCTATCCCCATCCTATTCATGTATTTGTCAAGATGCCCCATAAACATCACTATCGTCCCTGCTTCCACCACCTCCTCCGGCAGCGAGTTCCAGGTACCCACTACCCTCGGTGCAAAAAAAAACTTCCCTCGTACATCTCCTCTAAACTTTGACCCTCACACCGTAAACCTATGACCCCTAGTAACTGACTCTTGCACCTTGGAGAAAAAGCTTCAGTCAGGTGGTATGCAGCACATCAAAGCAATGCCGGTGATTTATCAGCCAGTCGTGGAAGATGCTGCAATTCCTCGCCCTTTATTCCATGTAGCCTCACTAATAATAATAATCTTCATTCTGGTCAGAAGTAGGCTGACATTAACACGGCAATGAAGTTACTGTGAAAAGCCCTTTGTCGCCACATTCCGGCACCTGTTCGGGTACAGAGGGTAATTCAGAATGTCCAATTCACCTCTCAGCACATCTTTCGGGGTTTGTGGGAGGAAACCGGAGCGCCCGGAGGAAACCCAGTCAGACACGAGAGAACGTGCAGACTCCGCACAGACAGTGGCCCAAGCCGGGAATCAAATCTGGGGCCCTGGAGCAGTGAAGCAACAGTGCTAACACTGTGCTACCGTGCCGCCCCTGTCAGACTCGTCAGTCAGAGGTCTACAGCACAGGAAAGGGCAACAAATGCTGGCCTGACCAGCGAAGCCCACATCCTGTCAATTAATTTTTAAAATTCCATTCTTCCCACCAAAGGTGATAATTTTACAAACCCCCACATTATACTCCAGTTCCCACCTCCTTAGAACATAGAACAGTACAGTACAGGCCCTTCAGCCCACGATGTTGTGCCGACCATTTATCCTAATCTAAGATCAACCTGACCTACACCCCTTCAATTTACTGCTGTCCATGTGCCTGTCTACGAGTCGCTTAAATTTCCCGAATGACTCTGACTCCACCACCTCTGCTGGCAGTGCATTCCACACACCCACCACTCTCTGTGTAAAGAACCGACCTCTGACATCTCCCCTGTACCTTCCTCTAATCACCATAAAATGATGTCCCCTCGTGACAGCCATTTCCACCCTGGGGAAAAGTCTCTGGCTATCCACTCTATCCATGCCTCTCATCACCTTGTACATCTCTATCAAGTCACCATTCTGCCTTCTTCGCTCCAGTGAGAAAAGCCCTAGCTCCCTCAACCTTTCTTCATAAGACATGCCCTCCAGTCCAGGCAGCATCCTGGTAAATATCCTCTGCACCCTCTCCAAAGCATCTACATCCTTCCTATAATGAGGCGTCCAGAACTGGACACAATATTCCAAGTGTGGGTGAACTAGAGTTTTATAAAGCTGCAGCAAAAGCTCACGGCTCTGAAACTCAATTCCCCTGTTAATGAAAGCCAACACACCTTCTTAACCCTATCAAAGTGGTTGGCAACTTTGAGGGATCTATGTACGTGGACCCCAAGATCCCTCTGTTCCTCCACACTTCCAAGAATCCTGCCTTTAACCCTGTATTCAGCATTCAAATTTGACCTTCCAAAATGAATCACTTCACATTTATCAAGGTTGAACTCCATCTGCCACTTCTCAGCCCAGCTCTGCATCCTGTCAAAGTCCTGTAGCAATCTGCAACAACCCTCAACACTATCTACAACTCGCCCAACCTTCGTGTCATCGACAAACTTACCAACCCACCCTTCCACTTCCTCATCCAAGTCATTTATAAAAACCCCAAAGAGCAGAGGTCCCAGAACAGACCCTTGCAGGACACCACTGTTCACCGACCTCCAGGCGGAATACTACAACTTCTTATTTAACCTTTTAACCAGTTTGTGTTTTGCATCGAACTTTGGCAGCAACAAAGTTGAAAAATTACACTCGGACCTCAAGACCCAAACATCAACCCGTGCACGTTTCACCAGGTCCACCACCACCACCCTGAGAATGATCTATTATTCCTACTGTTTTCTGTTCAGTAACCAATCCTCAATCCATGCTAATACAGGGCAGCACGGTAACACTAGTGGATAGCACTGTGGCTTCAAAGCGCGAGGGTCCCAAGTTCGATTCCCTGCTGGGTCACTGTCTGTGTGGAGTTTGCACGTTCTCCCCGTGTCTGCGTGGATTTCCTCCGGGTGCTCCGGTTTCCTCCCACAGTCCAAAGATGTTCTGTTAGGTGGATTGGCCATGCTAAATTGCCCTTAGTGACCAAAAAGGCAAGGATGGGTTATTGGGTTGTGGGGATAGGGTTGAAGTGAGGGCCTAAGTGGGTTGGTGCAGGCTCGATGGGCCGAATGGTCTCCTTCTGCACTGTATGTTGTAAATACATTAGCCCCAATGTTCTGGAACCTGGGGACTCGCCGAAGCTCGTTCCAAGGCAATCACTCACTCTGCAGCCACTCAATTTAAATTCAACACCCAAGCTCGCCGGCCCAGTCCCACGACTCTTTCAATGTTTTCACTTCACCAACAGTATTTACTTTGATTTCCTCAATCTCAAGAGACCCGGGAGCTGTTCACCAGTTTCCCATATTCTTCCCCGACCATTGAAAACTGACATAAAATATTCATTCAACACTGTTGCCATTTCCTTATTTCCCATTATAATTTTGCCTGCCTAACTTGCAAGAGACTCGTATCTACTGCTGCTACTTCTTTCCTTTTTACATACTGATAAACGTTTATATTTCTGACTAGCTTCATTCCAGCTCCACCCTTCAGTCACTCCCTTCTTGAGTTGGAATTCCCTCAGAATCTATTTGATAATACTGCAAGGTTCCTTTAATGTAAACACCGTCCTAAACTTCCCCAGTTGGCCACGGCCGAATCTCTTTTCCAGTTGTGAGTTTTTAAATGCCTCAATCATAGAATCCCCACAATGCAGGAGATGACCATTCGGCCCCTTGACTCAGCACTGACCCTGCGAAAGAACACTTTACCCATGTCCATTCCTGCCCTATACCCGTAACCTAACCTGCCCGTAGGCAGGTATACCCGTAACCATCCCTGGACACATTAAGGGGCAACTTATCACGGCCAACCGACCCAACCTGTGCATCTTTTGACTGTGGGAGGAAACCAGAGCAGCAGGAGAAACCCACGTAGACACGGGGAGAATGGGCAAACTCCAAATTCAGTCAACCAAGGCCAGAATCGAACCGGGTCCTTAATGATGAAACACTTGATTCAAATATTCACAACAGCTCCTTGCCTAATCCAATTTCTCAATCTTCCTCATTGCCCTTATTAAAAAAATTCCAATAACTTGGGCAAACATTCAACTAAAGGATGTCTAATTTCCTGGCTTAGCTCTGAACCTTCTTACATAATAGAGTAGCAATGGCAACTTTTCCGGATGGCATGGCGCTGAGGACCCGGGTTCGATTCCGGCCCCAGGTCACTGTGGAATTTGCACATTCTCCCCGTGTCTGCGTGGGTTTTTCCCCCACAACTCAAAAGATGTGCAGGTTAAATGGATTGGCCACGCTAAATTGCCCCTTAATTGGGCACTCTAAATTTATTTTAAAAAATAATGGCAACTGTTCAAGCCCAAGGCATAGCCGAAAGATAACATCTGGCACCAACTTTTCTTTAATACAAAGTTAGAGTACCCACTTCATTTTTTCCAATTAAGGGGCAATTTAGTGTGGCCATTCCACTTACCCTCAACATCTTTGGGTTGTGGGGGTGAAACCCACGCAAACATGGGGAGAATGTGCAAACTCCACACGGACAGTGGACCCAAAGCCGGGATGGAACCTGGGACCTTGGCGCCGTGAGGCAGCTGTGCTAACCACTGTGCCACTGAGCTCTGGCACCAACTTAATACTCTAGAGCAGAACACACCAGGCCTCGCACATTTGTCCACCTTCCAGTCTCGTTATTTTCTCTTTTTTAAAGCCACCAGCTTTTGCTTAACATATACGTTAAAAAGCTCGGGATTATTGCAATTTTCTCTCTCTCATATTCCTTTTCTGTTCTCTTCCCAGAGTCCCTTTTTTGCTCTTGATCGCTTGTCTGCTGTCGCTTACGCCCGCTCTTGGGTTGATTAAGGTTGTTTAATAAGTGGACTGGTTGTTTTATTTCACAGAACTCCTCCCTGATCACCACCCACTAATGATCCAAGGACTCCCGTCCGCACTCCACGAACACATTTTGACCAGCCGGATGCGGCTGTTTGTCAGCTCAGTGCAATAACTGGCAGTGATCAGGGACCCTGCTCTCCAGCATCGTCTCCTCCCCTGGCAGTGATCAGGGACCCTGCTCTCCAGCATCGTCTCCTCCCCTGGCAGTGATCAGGGACCCTGCTCTCCAGCATCATCCCCACCCCTGGCAGTGATCAGGGACCCTGCGCTCCAGCATTGTCTCCTCCCCTGGCAGTGATCATGGACCCTGCTCTCCAGCATCATCCCCACCCCTGGCAGTGATCATGGACCCTGCTCTCCAGCATCATCCCCACCCCTGGCAGTGATCATGGACCCTGCTCTCCAGCATCGTCTCCTCCCCTGGCAGTGATCAGGGACCCTGCTCTCCAGCATCGTCCCCACCCCTGGCAGTGATCATGGACCCTGCTCTCCAGCATCGTCCCACACCTGGCAGTGATCATGGACCCTGCTCTCCAGCATCGTCTCCTCCCCTGGCAGTGATCATGGACCCTGCTCTCCAGCATCGTCTCCTCCCCTGGCAGTGATCATGGACCCTGCTCTCCAGCATCGTCTCCTCCCCTGGCAGTGATCAGGGACCCTGCTCTCCAGCATCATCCCCACCCCTGGCAGTGATCATGGACCCTGCTCTCCAGCATCATCCCCACCCTATCCAGTAATCAAAGCGGACTTGCTGATTAGAATGGCCGAACGTATCGACAGAACTGGAACGCACGATGCGATCTGCAGCTACCCACTTCAAAAGAGCCGAACTGGCTTTTTTGAATTAGAAACCGTACAAAGTCCCAAAGGCCGGGTCTGACAGATACCAGTTAACGTGAGTTAATAAAGGCAAAGGCGAGAAAGACTCCACTAACCAAGCTGCTCGAGCATTTTGTCGCATTCGTCCAATACAAAGTGTTTGACGTATTTCAGGTTGAGTGACTTGTTGCGGGTGAGGGCCAGAATCCGTCCCGGGGTCCCCACTACAATATGAGGACAGTTTTTCTTCAGGATATCTTCGTCCTTTTTGATCGACAACCCTCCAAAGAACACGGCCGCCTGTTCAAAACAAAACAAAAAAATAGGTGGCTGCAGTTAAGAGGGGCGACTGCAAAAGCACAGAACCTGAGCGTGGGTCAGATTGAACCACAGACAGAGCGAGGTCTTTAAAAATGGCGAGTCAGAGCAGATGGGGAAGGAGTCATTTAAACGGAGGAGGAACAGCAACTGTATAAATGATCGGTGATCAATCAGATGCAAGGCGACAAAATTTAAAATGTGGATACAGGCATTAAATAAAACTCTTGTACACATCGATTATCATAGAATCAACAGTGCAGAAGGAGGCCATTCGGCCCATCGAGTCTGCACCGGCTCTTGGAAAGAGCATCCCACCCAAGGTTAACACCTCCACCCTATCCCCATAACCCAGTAACCCCACCCAACACTAAGGGCAATTTTGGACACTAAGGGCAATTTATCATGGCCAATCCACCTAACCTGCACATCTTTGGACTGTGGGAGGAAACCGGAGCACCCGGAGGAAACCCACACAGACACGGGGAGAATGTGCAGACTCCGCAGTTAGTGAACCAAGTCGAAATCGAACCTGGGACCCTGGAGCTGTGAAGCAATTGTGCTATCCACAATGCTACCATGCTGCCCTTATTGGTGCCTGATTATTAACAGGATTGATTGGGATATTCACACCAAGCCATAACAAAGGGCAGGACCGATTAGAAGCCAATAAAGAGACTCTCATGGAAACCAAGGATCAGACTGTGGATGGTCTGAAGACTTTACATTTGTCTGAACGAAAGAGTATTCTGGCAATGTCAGAGGAAAGGGAAACATGGCAGTAGAGATATCGGACAGGATATAAATAGATAGCAGAGGTACTTGAAAAGTTTGGCAGTGCAAGTGGTCTGGGTGAGATGCACCCAGAATTGCCGAGGGAACCAGGGGTGGAAACAGCTGCACAGGCCACAATCTTCTCCTCGTCCTTAGATGTGGGAGCTGGCCAGTGGATTGGAGGACAGCAAATGTTACACCAATCTTCAAATACATAACAGGGATAAGCCTGCCATCTACAGGCAAGCCGACCAGATTTCAGTGGAGAAACAGTTCCAGACAGTAACCTGGGACCAAATGAATAAGACATGGATGAAATAAACCATAGAATCCTCACATTGCAGGAGGCCATTTGGCCCATCGAGTCTGTTCCGACCCTCTGAAACAGAACCCTCACCAGGCCCACTCCCCTGTCCTATCCCAGTAACGCCACTTAAATCATTAGACACTAATTTATTATGGCTAGTTCACCTAACCCGCACATCTTTGGACTGTGGGAGGAAACCCACGCAGACACGGGGAGAAAGTGTAGACTCTGCACAGACAGTCACCATAGAACATAGAACAGTACAGCACAGAACAGGCCCTTCGGCCCTCAATGTTGTGCCGAGCCATGATCACCCTACTCAAACCCACGTATCAACCCTATACCCGTAACCCAACAACCCCCCCCTTAACCTTACTTTTATTAGGATACTACGGGCAATTTAGCATGGCCAATCCACCTAACCCGCACATCTTTGGACTGTGGGAGGAAACCGGAGCACCCGGAGGAAACCCACGCACACAGGGGGAGGACGTGCAGACTCCACACAGACAGTGACCCAGCCGGGAATCGAACCTGGGACCCTGGAGCTGTGAAGCATTTATGCTAACCACCATGCTACCCTGCTGCCCCGCAGAGGGCCTGAATTGAACCCAGGTCCCTGACGTCGTGAGGCAGCCGTGCTAACCCACTGTGCCACCCCGTTGATGGTCAGCAAAATTCATGCTAATGGCATTGACGAGCAAAGATCATTAGCTTAGAGAGGGAAAAGCAGAGGGCAATGATGAACAGCTGTTTCCAGACTGGCAGGACCTCAACTGGGAGGTTCCCCCTTAGGATCACTTCTGCCATCCATATAGATACATACACACATTCACAATTGGGTAGAGGGGTAAAATTGTTCAGCTTGCAGAGGACTCGGAACTCCATCAGTGAACAGTGAAGGAGGACATACAGACGGAAGAGATTCATTTTGGTCGCAAGAGGAGGATCTATAAACTATACACTATACAGGGTGATAGACATCTGGAGATGTGCACTTTAACACAATGCAGCAGAGCAGATAATGGGAGTAGTCAAGTTCAAACTGAAAAAAAAATCACCATTACCTAAATTTCAGGGAATAAAACTATAGTTTCAGAAACCATTTCTTGTAATTTACCCCATTCAGTTTGGACAGAATTCTGTAAATCCACACTCTGCTCCCACTAACGTCAATATATTCTTCCTGTGGAGGGGCCCGGCCAGCTCACGGTACTCCCCTTTTAAAAAGAGGGGTGAGTTATCGTGGCCAATCCACCTACGCTGAACACCTTTTTGGGTTTGTGCGGGTGGGGGGCGAGACCCACACAGACACAGGGAGAACGTGCAAACTCCACATGGACAGTGACCTTGGGCCAGGATCGAACCCGGGTCCTCAGTGCCGCGAGGTACCAGTGCTAACCACTGCATCACCCCTAACTGATGTGTGGATTAGTGTTGGATGAGCTGACGGTTAAAAGCGTGGAGGATACAACGCTAGTCAGCAGGCCACAGGAATAGTCCAGTGGGAAGTCAACCAAAGAATGGACAATGAACGCCTCTAACTGTGAGATGTGGGAGATCCGTGACGATTCCAGCGTTCCGGTGCACTTAGTCTGCTGGAAGTGTAGGGGAGGTGTGGCGCTGCTAGTCAAGGACAGTATTACAGTGGTGGAAAGGATGCTAGATGGGGACTCTTCTTCTGAGGTAGTATGGGCTGAGGTTAGAAACAGGAAAGGAGAGGTCACCCTGTTGGGAGTTTTCTATAGGCCACCTAATAGTTCTAGGGATGTAGAGGAAAGGATGGCGAAGATGATTCTGGAAAAGAGCGAAAGTAACAGGGTAGTTGTTATGGGAGACTTTAACTTTCCAAATATTGACTGGAAAAGATATAGTTCGAGTACATTAGATGGGTCATTCTTTGTACAATGTGTGCAGGAGGGTTTCCTGACACAATATGTTGACAGGCCAACAAGAGGCGATGCCACATTGGATTTGGTTTTGGGTAATGAACCAGGCCAGGTGTTAGATCTGGAGGTAGGTGAGCACTTTGGAAACAGTGACCACAATTCGGTGACCTTTACATTAGTGATGGAAAGGGATAAGTATACCCCGCAGGGCAAGAGTTATAGCTGGGGGAAGGGCAATTATGATGCCATTAGACATGACTTAGGATGTGTTGGTTGGAGAAGTAGGCTGCAAGGGTTGGGCACACTGGATATGTGGAGCTTGTTCAAGGAACAGCTATTGCATGTTCTTGATAAGTACGTACCAGTCAGGCAGGGAGGAAGGGGTCGAGCGAGGGAACCGTGGTTTACCAAAGAAGTGGAATCTCTTGTTAAGAGGAAGAAGGAGGCCTATGTGAAGATGAGGCGTGAAGTTTCAGTTGGGGCGCTTGATAATTACAAGGAAGCGAGGAAGGATCTAAAGAGAGCTGAGACGAGCAAGGAGGGGACATGAGAAGTCTTTGGCAGGTAGGATCAAGGAAAACCCAAAAGCTTTCTATAGGTATGTCAGGAATAAAAGAATGACTAGGGTAAGAGTAGGGCCAGTCAAGGACAGTGGTGGGAAGTTGTGTGTGGAGGCTGAGGAGATAAGCGAGATACTAAATGAATACTTTTCGTCAGTATTCACTCAAGAAAAAGATAATATTGTGGAGGAGAATGCTGAGACCCAGGCTATTAGAATAGATGGCATTGAGGTGCGTAGGGAAGAAGTGTTGGCAATTCTGGACAAGGTGAAAATAGATAAGTCCCCGGGGCCAGATGGGATTTATCCTAGGATTCTCTGGGAAGCCAGGGAAGAGATTGCTGAGCCTTTGGCTTTGATTTTTAGGTCATCATTGGCTACAGGAATAGTGCCAGAGGACTGGAGGATAGCAAATGTGGTCCCTTTGTTCAAGAAGGGGGAGTAGAGATAACCCGGTAACTATAGGCCGGTGAGCCTAACGTCTGTGGTGGGTAAAGTCTTGGAGAGGATTATAAAAGATACAATTTATAATCATCTAGATAGGAATAATATGATTAGGGACAGTCAGCATGGTTTTGTGAAGGGTAGGTCATGCCTCACAAACCTTATCGAGTTCTTTGAGAAGGTGACTGAACAGGTAGACGAGGGTAGAGCAGTTGATGTGGTGTATATGGATTTCAGTAAAGCGTTTGATAAGGTTCCCCACGGTCGTCTATTGCAGAAAATACGGAGGCTGGGGATTGAGGGTGATTTAGAGATGTGGATCAGAAATTGGCTAGTTGAAAGAAGACAGAGAGTGGTAGTTGATGGAAATGTTCAGAATGGAGTTCAGTTACGAGTGGCGTACCACAAGGATCTGTTCTGGGGCCGTTGCTGTTTGTCATTTTTATAAATGACCTAGAGGAGGGCGCAGAAGGATGGGTGAGTAAATTTGCAGACGACACTAAAGTCGGTGGAGTTGTAGACAGTGCGGAAGGATGTTGCAGGTTACAGAGGGACATAGATAAGCTGCAGAGCTGGGCTGAGAGGTGGCAAATGGAGTTTAATGTGGAGAAGTGTGAGGTGATTCACTTTGGAAAGAATACAGAAATGCAGAATATTTGGCTAATGGTAAAATTCTTGGTAGTGTGGATGAGCAGAGGGATCTCGGTGTCCATGTACATAGATCCCTGAAAGTTGCCACCCAGGTTGATAGGGTTGTGAAGAAGGCCTATGGTGTGTTGGCCTTTATTGGTAGAGGGATTGAGTTCCGGAGCCATGAGGTCATGTTGCAGTTGTACAAAACTCTAGTACGGCCGCATTTGGAGTATTGCGTACAGTTCTGGTCGCCTCATTATAGGAAGGACGTGGAAGCTTTGGAACGGGTGCAGAGGAGATTTACCAGGATGTTGCCTGGTATGGAGGGAAAATCTTATGAGGAAAGGCTGATGGACTTGAGGTTGTTTTCGTTAGAGAGAAGAAGGTTAAGAGGTGACTTAATAGTGGCATACAAAATGATCAGAGGGTTAGATAGGGTGGACAGCGAGAGCCTTCTCCCGCGGATGGAGGTGGCTAGCACGAGGGGACATAGCCTTAAATTGAGGGGTAATAGATATAGGACAGAGGTCAGAGGTGGGTTTTTTACGCAAAGAGTGGTGAGGCCATGGAATGCCCTACCTGCAACAGTAGTGAACTCGCCAACATTGAGGGCATTTAAAAATTTATTGGATAAGCATATGGATGATAAGGGCATAGTGTAGGTTAGATGGCCTTTAGATTTTTTCCATGTCGGTGCAACATCGAGGGCCGAAGGTACTGCGCTGTATCGTTCTATGTTCTATGTTCTATGTAACCAATGGCAGTTCCTCAGAGACTCCGTGGTTCGGTTGGAGCAGCAGTTGGATGCACTTAGAAGCATGCAGGTGGCGGAATGCGTCATAGATAGGAGTTATAGAAATGTAGTCATACCCAAGGTGCATGCAGACAGATGGGTGACCGCTAGAAAGGGCTGGCAGTCAGCGCAGGAATCCCCTGTGGCTGTCCCCCTCTCTGACAGGTATACCGTTGACGGGGATGGCTATCGGGGGGAAAACAACAGCAGCCAGAACAGTGGCACCACAACCGGCTCGATTGCTCAGGAGGGGAGGGGGAAGTGCAGGAGAGCAATAGTTATTTATTTATTTATTTTAAAAATAAATTTAGAGTACCCAATTATTTTGTCCAATTAAGGGGCAATTTAGAGTGTTCAATCCACCTACCCTGCACATCTTTGGGTTGTGGGGGTGAAACCCACACAGACGCGGGGTGAATGTGCAAACTCCACACGGACAGTGACCCAGGGCCGGGATTCGAACCTGGGTCCTCAGCGCCGTGAGGCAGCAATGCTAACCACTGTGCCACCGTGCTGCCCAGGAGAGCGATAGTTATAGGGGACTCTATAGTAAGGGGCACAGATAGGCGATTCTGTGGACGTGAAAGAGACTCCAGGATGGTGTGTTGCCTCCCTGGTGCCAGGGTCCAGGATGGTATGTTGCCTCCCTGGTGCCAGGGTCCAGGTTGGTATGTTGCCTCCCTGGTGCCAGGGTCCAGGTTGGTATGTTGCCTCCCTGGTGCCAGGGTCCAGGTTGGTATGTTGCCTCCCTGGTGCCAGGGTCCAGGTTGGTATGTTGCCTCCCTGGTGCCAGGGTCCAGGATGTCTCTGAACGAATGCAGGACAGCCTGAGAAGGGGGGGGGGGGGGGAACAGGCAGAGGTCGCAGTTCACATAGGTACTAACGATATAGGCAGGAAGAGTGATGAGGTCCTGCAGAAGGAGTGTAGGGAGTTAGGCAGGAAGCTAAAACTCAGGACCTCTCGGGTTCTAATCTCAGGATTACTCCCTGTGCCACCTGCCAGTGAGGCTAGAAATAGGAGGATAATGAAGCTAAACTGGTGGTGTAGGAGGGAGGGTTTCAGATTTCTGGACCATCGGGATCTCTTCCGGTAAAGGTGGGACCTGTACAAGAACGACAGGTTGCATCTAAACTGGAGGGGCACCGATATCCCGGCTGGGAGGTTTGCTAGAGTCACTAGGGAGGATTTAAACTAATATGGCAGGGAGGTGGGAACCAGAGCATTAGCTTAGGAGGTGTAATAACTGAAGAGGAAATAGAGAACAAAAATAAGAGAACTTGTCTGCTCAAACACAGTGGTTTTAAGTGTATTTGTTTCAAGTAAAGCAGGTTAGGCAGATGGCTGTAGAGCACTGATTAGTACTTGGAACTATGATGTTGTGGCTATCACAGAAACGTGGTTAAAGGAAGGGCAGCACTGGCAGCTGAACGTTGGAGGATATAGATGCTTCAGGAGAGATAGAGGGGGATGTAAAAGGGGTGGGGGGAGTAGCATTGCTGGTTAAGGAGGTGATAGCCGTACTGCGGGAGGACACCTCGGAACAGGCATGGGGCAATCACAATGTTGGGGGTTTATTACAGGCCCCCCAACTTCCAACGAGAGATAGAGGAGCTGATAAGTAGAAAGATTTTGGATAGGGTGTAAAAGTAACAGGGATGTTGTGGGAGGGGATTTGAATTTCCCCGATATTGACTGGGACTCACTTAGTTCCAGGGCTTTGGATGGGGCAGAGTTTGTAAGGTGTATCCAGGAAGCCTTCTTGATGTAATATCCAGGTATTCCAACTAGGGAAGGGGCAGTACTGGATCGGGTATTGGGGAATGCGCCTGGACAGGTGGTCAAGGTTTCAGCAGGGGAACGTCTTGGGAGTAGTGACCACAATTCCCTAGATTTTACGGCACTTTTGGACAGGGATGAGGGGAACCCTCAAGTTAAAGTGCTAAACTGGGGAAAGGTAAATTCCAATAACGTAAAATTATTTGGATTGGGTGCGGCTGTTGGAGGGTAAATCAACATGGGACATGTGGGAGTCTTTCAAGCGAGTTGATTAGGATTCATAAATGTCACGTTCCTGAGAGAACAAAGGATAAGTATGGGAACTTTAGGGAGCTTTGGATAATGAGGGATATTGTGAACCTCGTCAAAAAGAAAAAGGAGACTTTTGTAAGGTCTAGAAGAGTGGGAACACTTGAAACCCTTGAGGAGTATAAAAAAAGTAGGAAGGTACTTAAGTGGGAAATTAGGAGGGCTAGGACGGGTCATGAAAAGTCCTTGGCAAATAGGATTAAGGTGAATCCCAAAGATTTTGATTCACATGTAAAAAGCAAGAGGGTAGCCAGGAACAGGATTGGACAACTTAAGGACAGTTGTGGGAATCTATGTGTCGAACCAGAGGAAATGGGTGAGGTACTAAATGAGTACTTTGCTTCAGTGTTCACCAAAGAAAAGGACTTTGTGGAAGATGATTCTTGGGTAGGATGTGTGGACATTCTGGGTCATGTTGACATTGAAAAGGTGGTGGTATTGGGTGCTTTAAAAGACATTATGGTAGACAAGTCTCCTGGGCCGGATGGGATTTACCCCAAAATACTGAGGGAAGCAAGAGAAGAAATTGCTGAGGGCTTGACTGGCACCATTGGATCCTCATTAGCTACAGGTGAGATCCCAGAGGTTGGAGAATAGCTAATGTGGTAAGTGCTGTTTCAGAAAGGGAGCAGGGATAATCCAGGAAACTATAGGCAGGTGAGCCTCACATCAGTAGTAGGGAAATTATTGGAGAGAATTCTCAGGGACAGGATTTATACCCATTTCGAAACAAGTGGACTCATTAGCATTAGACAGCATAGTTTTGTGATGGGGAGGTCTTACTATCTTCATCAAGATTTTTTGAGGAGGTGACAAAGATGATTGATAAGGAGAGGGTGGTGGATGTGCTTTAAATGGACAACGGTGCCTCATGGCAGACTGGTACAAAAGGATCAGAGGTGAGGTGGCAAGATGGATACAGAAGTGGCTAGGTTGGAGACTTGGGCAGAGAAATGGCAAATGGAGTTTAATTCAGACAAATGTGAGGTAATACATTTTGGTCGGTCCAGCATAGAGGGGAAATATACTGTAAATGGCAAAACTCTGAAGATTATTGAAAGTCAGAGAGATCTAGGTGTACAGATCTTTGAAAGTGGCATCACAAGTGGACAAGGTAGCCAAGAAAGCAGAAAGAATGCTTGCCTTCATTGGACAGGGCATAGAGTATAAAAACTGCGCCAGTTGTATAGAACCTTGGTATGGCCGCACAATATTGCGCACAATTCTGGTCGCCACACTACCAGAAGGATGTGGAGGCTTTGGGGAGGGTGCAGAGGAGGTTTACCAGGATGTTGCCTGGTCTGGAGGGTGCTAGCTATGTGGAGAGGCTGAATAAACTTGGGACTGTTTTCATTAGAACGGAGGTTGAGGGCTGACCTCAGAGGTCGACAAGATTATGAGGGGCGTGGATAGAGTGGATGGGCAGGCACTCTTTCCCAGGGTGGAGGGGTCAGTCACCAGGGAATAGGTTTAAGGTCCGACGGGCAAACTTTAGAGATGTGCGAGGCAGGTTTGTTTTTTAGGGACTGGTTTAGCACAGGACTAAATAGCTGACTTTTGAAGCAGACCAAGGCAGGCCAGCAGCCCGGATTCAATTCTCGCACCAGCCTCCCCGAACAGGAGCCGGAATGTGGCGACTAGGGGCTTTTCACAGTAACTTCATTTGAAGCCTACTTGTGACAATAAGCTATTTTAATTTCATTTCAGAGAAGTTGGTGAGTGCCTGGAACGTGTTGCTAGGGGAGGTTGTGGAAGCTGATACACTAATGGTGATTAAAAGAAATCTTGACAAACACACGGATAGGATGGCTATAGAGGGATACGGCACAAGGAAGGGCTGAGGGTTTTGGCCAAGGGTGGTATCATGACCAGTACAGGCTTGGAGGTCCGAAGGGCCTGTTCTTGTGCTGTATTGTTCTCTGTTCGTTCAGATGATGGAGACAGATCTTGGTGATGGTGAACAAATGGCAGCAGTCAAATACGAGAGCCTGGCTCAACCAGAGAGACTGACCAGAGGGAGCGAGAGACTCAGATTTCAAGCTGCTCGGTAATTAATTTAAAAAAAAAACAAAAATGCTGAAAGTACTCAGTAGGCCAGGCAGCAGAGAGAGAGAGAGTGTCACCACTCAGGCCGACGATGAAAGAAGCTGAAATGGTAACTTCCTGGTTGCAGATCTCTCCTGCTGTGGACTTCCAGCCTTTTCCTCGAGATGTTTAGCATCGCAGGTAGTTCACTTCTCAATGTTTAACTTACTCCATTTGTAACTTTGTGAGCTGCCACCTCAGCCATCATGGGGACACCAGCAATCATCTTTGCTCACTCCATCAATAGGATGTGGATAGTAATCCATTCACCTAGTCTTTAAACCACTTGCAGTTCATAATCACATCATCCTCAGGACGTTGACAGCAATTCCCACACACACCACCTGCAGGGATTTAGTTACCGGCTCATTCCACCTACAGCGGGTACCACGGCTGCATCACAGCGCCAGGGACGCTGGTTCGATTCCGGCATCAGGTGACTGGAATTTGCACGTTCTCCCCGTGTCTGCGTGGGTTTCCTCAGTCTAAAGATGTGCAGATTAGGTGGGTTGGTCACTATAAACTGTTCCTTAGTGTTCAAAAAGTGGTGGGGTTGCGGGGATAGTATTTTGGGGGGG